>NC_091318.1:13435279-13465279 GCF_038502225.1 Cherax quadricarinatus
GCACGCACGCACGCACGCACGCACACACACACACACACACACATCATAGCAGTTACAGAAACAAAACTCATGGAGACAATAACAGATGCAATCTTCCCACCAGGATACCAGATCATGAGGAAAGATAGAAGGGGTAGGGGGGGAGGTGGGGTCGCTCTGCTCGTAAAAAACAGATGGAAATTCGAGAAAATGGAAGGAATAGATGAGACAGGAGAAAGAGACTACATAGCAGGTACACTTCAGTCTGGGGAACACAAAGTGGTCATTGCAGTGATGTATAATCCACCACAGAACTGCAGGAGGCCAAGAGAGGAATATGAAGAGAGCAACAGAGCAATGGTGGACACACTTGCTGAGGTGGCAAGAAGAGCTCACTCCAGCAGAGCAAAGTTGCTGGTTATGGGGGATTTCAACCACAGGGAGATTGACTGGGAAAACCTGGAGCCACATGGGGGTCCCGAAACATGGAGAGCCAGGATGTTGGACGTGGTGCTGGAAAACCTCATGCACCAACATGTTAAGGACACTACCAGAGTGAGAGGGGAGGATGAACCAGCAAGATTGGACCTTGTGTTCACCCTGGGCAGCTCAGACATTGAGGACATCAAGTATGAGAGTCCCCTAGGAGCTAGCGACCACGTGGTTCTGTGCTTTGAATACATAGTAGAGCTGCAAGTGGAGAGAATAACAGGAGTAGAATGGGAAAAGCCTGACTATAAAAGAGGGGACTACATAGGGTTGAAGAACTTCATGCGGGAGGTCCAGTGGGACAGAGAACTGGCAGGAAAGCCAGTAAATGAAATGATGGAATATGTAGCAACAAAATGCAAGGAGGCAGTGGAAAGGTTCATTCCCAAGGGCAACAGTAACAACGGGAAGACCAGAACAAGCCCCTGGTTTACCCGACGGTGTAAGGAGGCAAAAACAAAGTGCAATAGAGAATGGAAAAAGTACAGAAGTCAGAGAACACACGAAAATAGGGAGATCAGTCGCAGAGCCAGGAATGAGTACGCACAGGTAAGGAGGGAGGCCCAGCGACAGTATGAAAATGACATAGCATCGAGAATCAAGACTGACCCGAAACTGTTGTATAGCCACATCAGGAGGAAGACAACAGTCAAAGACCAGGTGATCAGATTAAGGACAGAAGGTGGAGAACTCACAAGAAATGATCAGGAGGTATGTGAGGAGCTGAACAGGAGATTTAAGGAAGTTTTTACAGTAGAGACAGGAAGGGCTGTGGGAAGACAGCACAGAAGGGAACATCAAGAGGGAATATACCAACAAGTGTTGGATGACATACGAACAACTGAGGAGGAGGTGAAGAAGCTCTTAAGTGACCTTGACACCTCAAAGGCGATGGGACCGGACAACATCTCCCCATGGGTCCTTAGAGAAGGAGCAGAGATGCTGTGTGTGCCTCTAACCACAATCTTCAACACATCCCTTGAAACTGGGCAACTACCTGAGAAATGGAAGACAGCTAATGTAGTCCCCATATTTAAGAAAGGAAACAGAAACGAGGCACTAAACTACAGACCTGTGTCTCTGACATGTATTGTGTGCAAAGTCATGGAGAAGATTATCAGGAGGAGAGTGGTCGAACACCTGGAAAGGAACAAGATTATAAATGAAAACCAGCATGGGTTCATGGAAGGCAAATCTTGTATCACAAACCTCCTGGAGTTTTATGACAAGGTAACAGAAGTAAGACACGAGAGAGAGGGTTGGGTAGATTGCGTTTTCCTAGACTGCAGGAAGGCCTTTGACACAGTTCCCCACAAGAGATTAGTGCAGAAGCTGGAGGATCAGGCACACATAAAAGGAAGGGCACTGCAATGGATAAGGGAATACCTGACAGGGAGGCAGCAACGAGTCATGGTACGTGAAGAGGTATCACAGTGGGCGCCTGTTACGAGCGGGGTCCCACAGGGGTCAGTTCTAGGACCAGTGCTATTTTTGATATATGTGAACGACATGATGGAAGGAATAGACTCTGAAGTGTCCCTGTTCGCAGATGACGTGAAGTTGATGAGAAGAATTAAATCGGACGAGGATGAGGCAGGACTGCAAAGAGACCTGGAGAGGCTGGACATGTGGTCCAGTAACTGGCTCCTCGAATTCAATCCAGCCAAATGCAAAGTCATGAAGATTGGGGAGGGGCAAAGAAGACCGCAGACAGAATATAGGCTAGGTGGACAAAGACTACAGACCTCACTCAGGGAGAAAGACCTTGGGGTGACCATAACACCGAGTACATCACCGGAGGCACACATCAACCAAATAACCGCTGCAGCATACGGGCGCCTGGCAAACCTGAGAATAGCGTTCCGATACCTCAATAAGGAATCGTTCAAGACACTGTACACTGTGTATGTTAGGCCCATACTGGAGTATGCAGCACCAGTCTGGAACCCACACCTGGTCAAGCACGTCAAGAAGTTAGAGAAAGTACAAAGGTTTGCAACAAGGCTAGTCCCAGAGCTCAAGGGAATGTCGTACGAGGAAAGGTTAAGGGAAATCGGACTGACGACACTGGAGGACAGAAGGGTCAGGGGAGACATGATAACGACATACAAGATACTGCGGGGAATAGACAAGGTGGACAGAGATAGGATGTTCCAGAGAGGGGACACAGGGACAAGGGGTCACAACTGGAAGCTGAAGACTCAGACGAGTCACAGGGACGTTAGGAAGTATTTCTTCAGTCATAGAGTTGTCAGCAAGTGGAATAGCCTAGCAAGTGAAGTAGTGGAGGCAGGAACCATACATAGTTTTAAGAAGAGGTATGACAAAGCTCAGGAAGCAGAGAGAGAGAGGATCCAGTAGCGATCAGTGAAGAGGCGGGGCCAGGAGCTGAGTCTCGACCCCTGCAACCACAATTAGGTGAGTACAATTAGGTGAGTACACACACACACACACACACACACACACACACACACACACACACACACACACACACACACTAATAAACAGGGAGGTGCGCGGTACATCTCTTGGCTTGATCAAACGTATCTGAAAGTAATGTGTCCCGAGGCAGTTTATTATTGCTGTCGCCCGGCAGTATTAGCTTCAAGGGAGGAGAAGCTCCCCACTCACACTCATGCACCCCTTCACACTGCCACTCCCGTTCATACAGCACCAACCACTCTTACTCCATCCCGCACTTATACATACTTCCCCAAAATTATATATATATATATATATATATATATATATATATATATATATATATATATATATATATATATATATATATATATATATATATATATATATATATATATATATATAATCTGCAACCACAAATACGTAAGTAGACACACACACACACACACACACACATATACACATCCATCCATTGATACAATTCAATCCACTCACACCTCTCCTTCACTCACAACCTTCACCCACACCTCTCCCTCACTCACACACAACCTTCACTCGCACACCTCCCAGACACTCCTTCTTCGTCGTGAGTAGAAAGAAAGAGTGTGAGCCAAAAGCAGCAAGAATTGTCATTCGAAACGATACTAGCTTAAAGGGCCCAGTTTGTTTGTATGGCGATCACATTACCCGCGTGTCTAATGTGCCTTGACTCTACCTCTGTTTAGGTACGTGGTGGTGTGCTAATTACAGTGATATGTGATCTGTTCATTTCCTCGTCCAGCCTCGCACGCCACTTCGTCTCCACCCTCTTCAGGGACACGGGAAGGGGTGGTGTGATGAGATAAGTCGTAAAGGGTCTTCATGCAGGGAAATGGAGGCTAACCTACCCTTCCTTGTGTCAAACTTTATTTCCTTCGCTTTCCTAGGTGCTCTTGTGACCCCCTACAGTTCATTGCTCCCAGTGAAAATAAAATTAAACAAATACACAGATCGTTTGTTTCCGACATATAGTCAGCAAAACATTTAAATTACTGGGAACACCTTAAAGTCTTGAATATGTACTCATTGGAGCGTAGGAAAGATACATGATAATATATACCTGGAAATTACTCGAGGGCTTGGTCCCAAATCTTCACACTGCCATAACAACATACTGGAGTGAGAGATATGGGAGAAAGTGTAAAATAAACGCAGTAAAGAGCAGGGCTGCGGTGGGCACAATAAGGGAACACGATCAAAATTCGTGGCCCCAGATTATTCAACATCTTACCAGAACAAGCATCTTCAACAGGTGCCAGACCAACCAGGCTGTGATGAATATGTGGGGCAGCTGGTCTCCAGCAGCAACAGCCTGATTGACCAGGCAAGCACCAGACGAGCCTGGCACATGGCGGGGCTCCGAGAGCAGTAAGACTCTCGAAACTTATCAAAGGCATATCAAAGGTATTTATGAAATGGCTTTCAATAATATTAATAACAATCATAAACAATAATAATCATAATAATAATAATTATTATTATTATTACTAAGAATAATACCAACCCCTCTCTTGGTGGCTTTATATTCACATAGAGGCGGGTGTTAGTTAAACTATCGTTATTTTGGTCAGAAGCTGAACCACCGCTGGTGGACTGTATCTATAGGCCTCTCAGAGCACATTTTTCCCCACGACCTCTCACTCCTGGTCTTCTTTCCTGCTGAACCTCACTCCACCTCACCACGCCACCCACGTCAACCCCCTGCCCTGCCCTATTTCTCTCACACCTACTGTACATGTATTGTAAACAATACCGACAAGATGATAATTAGACACATATGCGACATCTGGGTATCTTTAATGTAGACGTTTCGCCATCCAGTCCCTCAGTCTTGGCTGAGGGGGCTGGATGGCGAAACGTCTACATTAACGATACCCAGATGTTGCATATGTCTAATTTTCATCTCACTCCTACTGCACCTTCTTCGTACCTAGCAATCCATCTCCTGGTCTCTTCCTGCTTCCCTTACCTCTCTCCCACACTGCACCTTCGTTCCTAATAACCTCTCACCTGGTCTCTTCCTGCTTCCCTTACCTCTCTCCTGAGTCCCATAGTGACACTAAGGATGTCTGGCTGCCACGACCTGAGAGTTTCACTGCCAATAGTGTTCACTTGATTGAGCCGACGTCCCGTGATAAACACGATTATCTTCACACTTGACTGCTTCAGCGAATACTGAATATAGCAGTTTTGTTAATTTTTTTAAAATTTTATTCATTGCATTTTTTCCTTTGTACAGAGTGAAGCAAGTAGATATTGACTGCGTATATCGGGTTATGAGACTGTTGTTGGGTTTTGTGCAGCGTAGTTATGCAATGGCAGAATGTATACAAAATTTGTAAGACACAACGCGGGTTATGGCATTTGACTGTGAAGACGTTTCATCTTCTAGGGATGAAACGTGTTCGTAATAAGATGCCCTACCCCACATTGTGGGGGTTTACTGGCATGCATCTGGCAGCGTCGTAGCAGCAGCAGGAGGTGACTTTGTTACAGGTGGTGAGCTCTTGACAGGTGACGTTCTGGCCACAGTACGTAGCCTATATTTTAACGTCTGTAGTGTGTACACTTTTATTTTTGCTGACCGTGTTCACTTTAAAAAGTGGCATACCTGTGACGTTCTTGTGACCAGAACGTCACAGGTATGCCACTTTTTAAAGTGAACACGGTCAGCAAAAATAAAAGTGTACAAAAATAAAAGTGTACAAGAAGACGGCCAGTAACCTATGCTCGGTTATTAAACCGATCATAGGTTACTGGCCGTCTTCTTGTCATCAGTGCCGAGGTTGGGAGACCACTCTCTCCCGCCTTCGCATTGGCCACACTCGTCTTACTCATGGGTATCTCATGGCGAGGCACCCTGTTCCTCTCTGTGAGCAGTGTCAAGTTCCAGTATCGATTAGCCACATTCTGTTAGACTGCCCTCTCTATCAACAAGCACGCAGAATTTACCTCCAACGTCGTCTTCGTTCTACTACTCTCTCTTTACCTTCCCTTCTTGCTGATGGACCCTCCTTTAATCCTGACTCTCTCATTGACTTCTTGACAACGACTGATTTACTCCACAAACTCTGATGATACTTTTCGCACTCCCCTCAGCCCTTTCTAGTTCAGTCTCTTGCTGCCCTTTACCCTTTCACCATCCACTACCCCGCTGTTATCCGTAACCTATTACTCATCCATCTCCCTTTTGCCACCTGATGCCCTCGCTTCCTTCCTGCCCTGCAGCGCTGTATAGTCCTTGTGGCTTAGCGCTTCTTTTTGATTATAATAATAATCTTGTGACCAGATTCGAAGGCTTTTGTACCCATTAGGCCGGTCTAGAGCCAGACTTCCTTGTCGGTCACCTGGCCAATCAGTCTTCAATGAGAAAGTCTGGCTTCAGACCGAGGTGCAAAGACTTTGTAATCAATAAAAGCCACTACAGAGAGAGGGCAACATGCAGTATTTATTTTGATCCTCTACAGTGTAGGAAGGATATGGGTGTTCGCTTATATCATTTAATGGGACAAAACTAACAAAAATATGTGGAGAAAGTCCGAGAAGTCAGGTAAATTCTAGATGAAGTTCACCGCGGTTTTTCAAAGTGCAGATGGGTATCAAGATGTTTTTAGCTGGGTTGCATGACCAGCCATACTGAGTATTTCAGGTTCAATAATTTTAGTTAAAATTTGTTGTACGAGTCAGAAGTTTTAAATAAGAACATGGCGTGAGAATGGGGGAAGGCTGCAACAGGTCTAGTGGGTTTTGGTTGGCTTCTCAAACTTTATCTCTCCTGAAGGAAGGTTCCGGGGATCAGTACTCCTGTGACCAGGTTCCAGGCCAGGCCTCCTGATGGATCAAGGCCTCATTAACCAGGCTGTTACTACTGACTGCACACAGTCCAACGTTCGAACCACAGCCCGGCTGGTAAGGCACTGGTTTGAGGAACTTGTCCAGTTCATTCTTGAAGACCACACGAGGTCTGTTGGTAATTCCCCGTATATTCAGAGGAAGGGCGTCGAAGAGTCGGGGACCTCTGACACTAATCGAAATATCTCTTAGTGCACTCGTTGCGCCCTTGCTTGTGAGGGTATTTTACACCGTCTGCCAAGTCTTTGGTTGTCATACTGAGTGATTTTGGTGTTCAGATTTGTAACCAGTACCTCTAGGATTTTTCGGGTGAATGTTATTAAGTACCTTTCTCGCCTACGTTCCAAGTTGAAGGAACTAAGAGCATTCTCAGTAGTTCAGATTCTTGACTGAGTTTATACGAGCAGCGAAGGTTCTCTGTACGTTTTCCAGTTCAGCAATCTCGCCTGCCTTTAGGGGTCCGTCAGTATACAGCAGTATTCCAGCCTGGAGAGAACAAGTTACGTAAATTTAGAGCATCTCTTGTCTTGAAAATTATCGTTATCTAGTCTATTATTTTCCTTGCGGTAGCAATGACAACACTGTTATCATCTTTGAATGTGATATCTTCCCATATCATTATATCACTACTCCTAAGTCTCGCACATAGGACTTACGCTTTCTTGGATGATTTGAGTTTGTTCAGTGCTCCTCTACAGTCTCTAATTTCTTCATTCTTCCACAGTGGAGCAGTTGAAGCTTGTCCTCGTTCAACATCATTGTTGCCTGAGGTCCACTGGAAGACTGATTTGTATCCGTCTGGAGATTCCTGTCTCTTCGACGGATCCAATTCTCAGAGATTCTGGAGTCATCAGTATAAGATGTTACGATTCTACGATTTATTTCTTGCCAATGTCGAATATAAGAATGAGGAACAGAAGTGGGGCGAGCACTGTACCTTGAGGAACAGAAGTGGGGCGAGCACTGTACCTTGAGGAACAGAAGTGGGACGAGCACTGTACCTTGAAAAACAGAAGTGGGGCGAGCACTGTACCTTGAGGAACAGAAGTGGGATGAGCACTGTACCTTGAAAAACAGAAGTGGGGCGAGCACTGTACCTTGAGGAACAGAAGTGGGACGAGCACTGTACCTTGAGGAACAGAAGTGGGGCGAGCACTGTACCTTGAGGAACAGAAGTGGGGCGAGCACTGTACCTTGAGGAACAGAAGTGGGACGAGCACTGTACCTTGAAAAACAGAAGTGGGGCGAGCACTGTACCTTGAGGAACAGAAGTGGGACGAGCACTGTACCTTGAAAAACAGAAGTGGGGCGAGCACTGTACCTTGAGGAACAGAAGTGGGACGAGCACTGTACCTTGAGGAACAGAAGTGGGGCGAGCACTGTACCTTGAGGAACAGAAGTGGGGCGAGCACTGTACCTCGAGGAACAGAAGTGGGGCGAGCACTGTACCTTGAGGAACAAAAGTGGGGCGAGCACTGTACCTTGAGGAACAGAAGTGGGGCGAGCACTGTACCTTGAGGAACAAAAGTGGGGCGAGCACTGTACCTTGAGGAACAAAAGTGGGGCAAGCATTGTACCTTGAGGAACAGAAGTGGGGCGAGCACTGTACCTTGAGGAACAAAAGTGGGGCAAGCATTGTACCTTGAGGAACAGAAGTGGGGCGAGCACTGTACCTTGAGGAACAAAAGTGGGGCGAGCACTGTACCTTGAGGAACAGAAGTGGGACGAGCACTGTACCTTGAGGAACAGAAGTGGGGCGAGCACTGTACCTTGAGGAACAGAAGTGGGGCGAGCACTGTACCTCGAGGAACAGAAGTGGGGCGAGCACTGTACCTTGAGGAACAAAAGTGGGGCGAGCACTGTACCTTGAGGAACAGAAGTGGGGCGAGCACTGTACCTTGAGGAACAAAAGTGGGGCGAGCACTGTACCTTGAGGAACAAAAGTGGGGCAAGCATTGTACCTTGAGGAACAGAAGTGGGGCGAGCACTGTACCTTGAGGAACAGAAGTGGGGCAAGCATTGTACCTTGAGGAACAGAAGTGGGGCGAGCACTGTACCTTGAGGAACAGAAGTGGGGCGAGCACTGTACCTTGAGGAACAGAAGTGGGGCAAGCATTGTACCTTGAGGAACAGAAGTGGGGCAAGCATTGTACCTTGAGGAACAGAAGTGGGGCAAGCATTGTACCTTGAGGAACAGAAGTGGGGCGAGCACTGTACCTTGAGGAACAGAAGTGGGGCGAGCACTGTACCTTGAGGAACAGAAGTGGGGCAAGCATTGTACCTTGAGGAACAGAGCTTTTCACAGTGGCAGCCTCCGACTTCATTCAGTTTACTACTACTTTCTGGGTTCTGTTTCTTAAGAAGTTTAATAAAAATCCATCTGTCCACTTTTCCAAATATTTCTTTTACACGTATTTTGTGATCAAAAACATCATGGTCGCACTGGTTCAACAGTTTTGTAAAATCGGTGTACACTACATCAATGTACACTACATCAATGTACACTGCATCAATGTACACTACATCAATGTACACTACATCAATGTACACTACATCAATGTACACTACATCACTGTACACTACATCAATGTACACTACATCAATGTACACTACATCAATGTACACTACATCAATGTACACTACATCAATGTACACTACATCAATGTACACTACATCAGTGCAGACTACATCAGTGTACACTGCATCAGTGTTCATTACACCAGTGTACACTACACCAGTGCACACTACATCAGTGTACACTACATAAGTGTACATTACATCAGTGTACATTACACTAATGTACACTACACTAGCGTACACTACATCAGTGCAGGCTGCATCAGTGTACACTACACGAGTGTACACTAAACTAGTGTACACTACATCATTGTACTCTATATCAATGTACACTACACCAGTGTACACTACATCAGTGTACATTACATCAGTGTATACATCAGTGTGCACTACACCTGTGTACACTATACCAGTGTACAGTACATCACTGCACACTACACCACTGTACACTACACTAGTGTACACTACACAACTGTACACTACATCAGTATACTCTACATCATTGTATACTACACCAGTGTACACTACATCAGTGTACATTACATCAGTGCATACATCAGTGTATATATCAGTGTACACTACACCTGCGTACATTACACTGTACACTACACTAGTGTACACTACACCACTGTACACTACATCAGTATACTCTACATCATTGTACACTATACCAGTGTACACTACATCAGTGTACACTACACCAATGTACACTACACCAGTGTAGCCTCCAGAACTCTTCAACAAGGGTTGGATTTTATTTTGGTTTAAATTTATTTTTGGTTTAAATACTGGGTTACGAGAGCAGAAATTATTACGGCAAAGGGTAGGGAATTTTTATTTTTTTTTTTATTATTTTTTTTTTTTTATTTTTTTTTTTTTTGAAAAACACTGAACCACCTGGTCATTTACAAAGTTTTTTTGTGTTATCACGTCGTGAGTCATATATGTTTTGTGTACCAAGGAGCATAACAATGTTCTCATTGCTATCGCAAGAAAAATGATAAGCTAGATAACTAGAACGCTTAAAACAAGTAATGCTGAGCCAGTGATAATATTCAAGTCGTTTGTTCACGCGAGACTGGAATATTAGGAGGAGCTTAAAAGCTATTAGTAAAATTGAAAGAAATTCGAAATATTTCTTTTCATATACCATAAAGAAGGCAAATACCACATCTCGTATCCGGCCCTTACTCAGACAGGATGGGATTTACACAGATGACAACAAGGAAATGAGTGAAATACTGAAATCTCAGTACGGCTCTGTGTTTAGTGAGCCACTAATCAGTCTGAGGATCGATGACCCAAATGATTCCTCATGAATGAGCCTCAAAACTCCATAAATGTATGCCAGATTTCCGACATTACCCTAACTCCGATAGACTTTGAAAAAGCCATTGACAACATGTCCATGCACTCAGCCCCGGGCCCAGACTCGTGGAACTCTGTGTTCATTAAGAACTGCAAGAAACCCCTCTCACGTGCCCTAAGTACACTGTGGAGGAGGAGCTTGGACATGGGTGAAATTCCACAGTCACTTAAAACAACAGATATAGCCCCACTCCATAAAGGTGGGAGAAAAGCATTAGCTAAGAACTATAGACCAATAGCTCTAACGTCCCACATCATAAAAATCTTTGAAAGAGTGCTAAGAAGCAGGCTTGCAAACCACCTGGATTCCCAAACCTGCACAATCCAGGGCAACATGGGTTCAGTGCAGGCCGTTCCTGCCTCTCACAACTACTGGATCACTATGATATGGCCTTGGATGCACTGGAAGAAAATCAGAATGCAGATGTAATATACACAGACTTTGCAAAAGCATTTGACAAGTGCGATCATAGCGTAATAGCGCACAAAATACGTGCTAAAGGAATAACTAGCAAAGTGGGGAGATGGATCTTCAACTTCCTAACCAATCGAACACAAAGAGTAGTGGTCAACAGAGTTAAATCGAAGGCTGCCATAGTGAAGAGCTCTGTTTCACAAGGCACAGTATTCGCCCCCATCCTGTTCCTCATCTTCATATCAGACATAGACAGAGATGTAACTCACAGCACCGTATCATCCTTTACAGACGATACTAGGATCTGCATGAGGCTGTCATCTATTGAGGACGCGGTTAACCTCCAAGAAGATATAAACAAAGTTTTCCAGTGGGCAACGGAAAACAATATGATGTTCAATGAGGACAACTTCCAACTACTCCGTTATGGAAAACTGGAGGGAATAATAACTAGAACAGAGTATACTACTGACTCCGGCCATACAATAGAGCGTAAAAATAATGTAAGGGACCTGGGAGTAGTAATGTCTGAGGATCTCACTTTCAAGGATCACAACAGTGCCACGATCACAAGTGCAAAGAAAATGATAGGATGGATAATGAGTACGTTCAAAACGAGAGATGCCAAGCGAATGATGATCCTTTTCAAATCACTTGTTCTCTCTAGGCTGGAATACTGCTGTACATTAACATCTCCGTTCAAAGCAGATGAAATTGCAGATCTAGAGTGTACAGAGAACCTTTACTGCACGTATAAGTTCTGTCAAACACCTTAACTACTGGGAACGCTTGGAAGCACTTGACTTGTACTCGTTGGAACGCAGGAGAGAGAGATATATATCATAATCTACACTTGGAATATCCTAGAAGGAATGGTCCCGAATCTGTACACAGAAATCACTCCTTACGAAAGTAAAAGACTGGGCAGGCGATGCAAAATACCCCCAATTAAAAGTAGGGGCGCCATTGGTACGCTAAGAGAAAACACCATAAGTGTCCGGGGCCCAAGACTGTTCAACAGCCTCCCACCAAGCATAAGGGGAATTACCAATAATCCATGGCTGCCTTCAAGAGAGAGCTGGACAGATACCTAAAGGCAGTGCCGGATCAACCGGGCTGTGGTTTGTACGTTGGACTGCATGCGGCCAGCAGTAACAGCCTAGTTGATCAGGCCCTGATCCACCGGGAGGTCTGATCGTGGACCGGGCCGCGGGGGCGTTGATCCCCGGAATAACCTCCAGGTAGAACAACCTCCAGGTAACTGCCCTCTCCATGGCAGGCGAGATTACTGAACTAGAAAATATACACAGAGTTCTCCTACTGCCTTAGTCATTCAATTAAAACTCAGCTATTGGGAACTCTCGAAGTCCCTGGACGTGTACTCTTTGGAACACAGGCGATAAAGGTACATCATAATTTGCACCTGTAAAATCCTGGAGAAACTGTCGCAAACTCGCACCTCGAAAGAACTCCATAAGAAAGCAAGAGACATAACAAACGATGTAAAATACCTTCATTAAGAAGAAAGGACGCGATGAGTACAGTATAAGAGAAGTCGACAAGTGTCAGAGGTCCCCGACTTTTCACCGCTTTCCCTTCATGATTAAGGGAAATTACCAACAGACCTCTGGCTGTCTTTAAGAGAAAAATTGACCAGCTGGGCTATGATTCGTATGTTAAACTGTGCACGGCCAGCAATAACAACCTGGTTGATCTGACCTGGATCCACCAGGCTGCCTTGGTCTGGGACCGGGCCGCGGAGGCATTAACCTTCTTGAAAAGAATTCTTCAGGCATACTTCAGTTACAAGTGTATGGTCCGCCAGACTGTTGGTGCATCAAGTGTACTTCCAGCACAGATCATCATCATTATCATCACAGAATCATCATCATCAACTAATGTATCTTCGCCACCAAGTCAAAAAAAATACTTATTTCTTACGTTTCAAAATGTGCTGATCGCCATTTGTCAATATCATTCTTCTCTTCCAGAGTTGCTAATTGCAGTCTATAATGAGTTGTTAGAGTGCGCGTTGGGGCGATCTTGTGTCCGCTTAGTGTGTGTCTGTCGTCCTTGTCTCACCCAACCTTAATGTTCATTCCGTGTAATTGCGACCCTTAGAGCGCCTCTCCTCGCGTTACCTCGCGTTACCTTCCTACATATGTACTCTGCAGTTTCGCTAACGTCGCCAAATAAATCAAATTTCTACTACTACTTCCTTCTTCCTTCCTCTTCCCAATCTGCTTTCTGGTCTTCTCTGACTTTTTTTTCTGGCAGAGTTGTGAGTCGACAATGGTCCAGGAGGGACCGTAACGTTGTCCTAAGTTTTTCTTTACAGTGTGGGTTATTTGTGAATTTTTCCAGCTATGGCATTGTGACTTATTATTCAGCATTCCATATCCTTCGTCAGTTAACGCATCTTCTTGTTCTGGCCTCTCTCTCTCTCTCTCTCTCTCTCTCTCTCTCTCTCTCTCTCTCTCTCTCTCTCTCTGCCATATCTTGGTTCAGCTGGTGGTACTGTACACATAGATTAATGATTTTGGAGATCGTCGCCCCCGCGGCCTTGTCTCAAATCAGACCTAAGTTAGAAAAGAAATATTGCAGAATTAAGAGCTATTAAGAAAAACACAGGAAAATATAAATAAACGTAAAGTGTTCATAGGAGTTTGTAACAGTCGCCTGTCAGAACTGTTGAAATCATCAAATAATGCAGTTTAATACCTAGTACTGCCACTGTATCATTTGATGATTTCATCAGTTCTGACAAGCGACTACTATAACCTGTTATCAACATTTGTGTTTATGTATAACTTCCTTTATTTGTCTTTATAATTCTTAATTCCGCAATATTTTTCTATTTTAAGATATCTGATCTGAAATCGGGCAGCGGGGGTGACGAGCATAAGACTCTGATAATTATCCTTGAAATTAAACCACCGTCAGCAACGGCAGAGGAATTCACGAAATGGATAAGGAAGACGTATCCTACGTACACAAGATATGATTAAACTTGCAGATTTCAGCTTCGCAAACATTAAATGAAAGATGACAGACAACAGCATTGTACCAGAAAACACATTAACCCAAAAGATACACAAAAGCTACTGTGGTTTCGTGAAAAGTTTACTCTCAACTAACAGATAATGGAACCCACTAAAAATTAAAATAAACTTCATCTTGATGAACAATGAAGAACTATTCACAGACGTAATCTCCTGTACAGTTTATTCTGATTATAACCTAAATGAAATACAGACAAGCATAAATCCCTGGGTAGAGAACCTCTTAAACAGCCAACGAGAAGAGATGCTCAGAAAATTTAGCTTCAATCAAGGAACTGACTGGAAAAATTACCCAAAAACTATTATATATTTCCTGAGAAATGGTCCTGAGGCTTAATCTACACTAGAGCATGGAATTATTATGAAAATCAAAAGAAGCGCTAAACCGCAAGGGTTATAAAGCATAGTGCATGGAAAAGTTGAATACAGAGACATACATGGCTTGTATGAAGCACTCCCATGGCTCGGTTTCAGACCACGGTCCGGGTGGATAAAAGCCTAATCAACCAGGTTATTACTGCTGGCAGCACGCAGTCCAACGTACGGACCACAGCCAGGCTGGTTAGGAACCACTATGAGGAACTTGCCAAATTCTTTCTTGACGACAGCCAGAGATGTGTTGGTAATTTTCCCCTATGTACGAAAGCAGGGCGATGAAAAGTCGGGGATCTCTGATATTCATCGAGTTCTTTAGTAGTGTACTTGTTGCCAACCCCAGCTATATACTGGAGGTACTCTGCACAGTCTGCAAAATGTCTTGTTTTCATTCGGAGTGATTTCAGTATACAGGTTTGGGACCAGCCCTTCCTGGATTTTCCAGTGTAAATTATGATGTAGGCTACCTTTCTTTCTACGTTTCAAGGATTACAATTGAAAAATTCATACGGGCAGTGAAAGTTTTCGGAGCCGGAAGTATACAGCAATATTCTAACCTGGAAAGAACAAGTGACATGAAGAGTATCATCACTGGCTCAGCGTCTCTTGTCTTGAAAATTCTAGTTATCCAGCCTACCATTTTCCTTGCGGTAGGAATAGTAACACAGTTGCGATCCTTGAATGAAACATCTGATATTATGATTCCCAAGTCGCGAAGGTGGAACTTCTGTTCAGCTGAACGATTTGAGTTTGCTCTATATATAGCTTCAGTATTTATTTCTTCTATTTGTCCATAGCCGTGAAACTGAAATTTGTCTCCACTGAACATCACACTGCGATCTGAGGCAACTTGACGACCTGATTTTTACCTTCTTGAGGATCCGCTGTGTCTTCGACGAGCGCCACTCTCAAAGAGATTCTGGTACCATCAGCAACAAAATTTTATGTCTTATATAAGAATAAGGAAAAAGAGTGGGGCGAACACCGTGCTTTGAGGAACAGAGTTTTGCACTGTGGTTGCCTTCGACTTAACTATATTTACTACTACTCTCTGTTATTAATTTTGCGCTCATTTCATGCGCTGTCTCACCGTGGTTGAGCTTGTATGGGGCTTTTTGCGAAATCCGTGTACATTACATCACTTTGCTAAGAGCATACAGTATGCTCCTAGCGCCCTTACTGTTTCTCATCCTCATAACGTACACAGATAACACTAGTCAGAGCTTCGAATCATCCTTACTGAAAAAAGCATGAAAGTCGCCTTGGTAGAAAACAAGGAAAAAATTCACGCTGATTCCCAACAAAGTCTTCCGGTGGAAAATTCCATTTTCTGAGATACGGAAAGAAGTAAGAACTCAAAAGGAGCACTGGATACAAAACACAGGATCATCCCAGATCGAAAGGGACACTTAAAAGTCTTTTTATAACAGTGCCAGATGACCGAACATTTAGAGAACACTATGGCAAATGTCGGGAAAGCCACGAGAATGACGAAGTGTATAATAACAATTTTCAAAAGGGTAAATAATGCCAGTGGTGACATTTGCGCTTTCTTGTTTAAAATTTCATTCTTTGTTGAATGCAGGAAAGATGTCTGAGCCAGCGAGTACAGCGAGTCAATAAAGCGTTGAAGCTACTGGAAACTGTCTCTAAAGTATTTGTAATGTAATCTCTTTAGCAAAGAAGAGAGAGATGCTTGATATATACTTGGAAGACACTAAAGAACCTATTCCCAAATTTACACACTACCTTAACAAAGTACTAGAGTGAGAGATATGAGAGGAGGTGTCAGACACAGTGAAAAGCAGGAGCGCCGTGAGTATAGTAAGAGTACGCTGTGTCAACATGACTATTCAACTCTCTCTCCCAGAAATATTGCCGGAACGTGTGTAGAGGTTTTCAAGAGAAGACTAGATTACTACTTCTGTGGAATGCCAGATCAACCAGGCTGTGAGGGCAGGAAAGCTCCCGAAACCGATCTACACTCCGAAGGTTCAAAATATTCCTATGAAGAGCAACAAATACACTGAGAGTTAACTCATTAAGTGTAAAGAGACCAAGACTTTTCAACATCTTTTATACATAAAAGTATCTTCAAGAGGTTACCTATATGTTATCTGCAGACGGTAATCATTTCCTGATCATCTGGCTATGGTGCCAATGTTGAACTGCGCATTGCCAGCAACAATAACCTAACTGACGATACCCAAAGTCTACAAGAGGTAATCGTTCAGAAACCCTTGAAATAAACACCAGCAACAGTTTGATTGATTATAAAGTTCTTGCGTTTACTGGAAATTTATGATCTGTAAAGTATGAATCCTGCAAACATCAGCACCAAGAATGCTTTATTCCCTACAAGATCGCATAAAATAAACTCTCAATGTATATACACACATATAAGCCCCTCTGTGTATATACTGTTAGTGTAATAGTCGATGGTCGAATAACCAGCCACTTAAGGTAGAGTCGAGTATACTTGTGGGGCCAGGGATGAGAGTCTTATCTCCGCTCTTGTATCTGCACGTGCAGGCCTCACCACGAGCCTCACAGTGTTGTTGTTGATCAATACCACTCGTTCGTGGGCACAATAATATATATATATATATATATATATATATATATATATATATATATATATATATATATATATATATATATATATTTATATATATTTGGCCAACAGATAAAACCTGCGATTTTGGCTTAAATATCAACGCTCTTCTTGCCGAATAAAGCAAGCGAAAATTTGTGTATGCAATAATTTCGCAAAAATCATTCTGAACCTAACGAAAAAAATATATTTGATTGTGTTTGCTTATTATTAAATTACTGTAATTTTATCTAAAATGTATTTAGCTGGTGTAGGCTAAATTACATTCCGCTTGTTATAATAAGGTTAGGTAAGTTTTCTAAGGTTCTTTTGGTACAAAATTATTAATTTCTACATTAACAGAAATAAAAAAAATATATCTTTAAATGTATAAGAGAAAATTATAGGAAGAGCTTAATTTTAAATGAGTTATTGCTAATTTACCAATTTTACCTATTCGACACGACATATGTATATTTAATCGATTAAAAATTCCTAAATTTCCCAGGGATGTCTGGGTGGGTTTGTGGTGACGGCACAGCGTACACACACTATTTATACTAAATAGGCTCATTTTCAGGAGTTTGTTGATGCTTGTGACGTCACTGGTCTCGCCGCCCGTGAAATTACATTGCTCCGCAGAAGGTGTACAATTCAGAACATTTAAAGTGCAGAATACAGACGTTAGTGAATTCGTTACGACGACGTGATTAGGGAGAGAGAGGAAGAGTAATTCAGCCATGATTGTGAGACACGTCGTTAGCCACAATAACAGATTCTTCACAAACTTAACCACTAAGGAAAATAGCCACAACAAATTACTGTGGAAAACTGACCTAAAAAAAAGGAAGGGGGGGGGGAGGCTATACAGCATCTGTCTTATTATCTGGACGATTAACTCAAATTGGATATATTTTATGTTGTATAAAATCTGATTTACCTTCTGTTAGCAAATGTTTCTCAATGTCTACGGATTAGTGATTACTTCTTAGCATCTACATGTTGGCAGATACTTGGCAGATACTTCCCCGGTACCTGCATGTCAGCAGATCTTTCTCTTAGTTGTTCGCCTCTAGAACTCAAGATGTAATTGGATAACATTTGGGCCAGAATAAAAATCTGAAGTGTCTGAACCTGCACACTGAAATAACTCCTCATGAAGAATAAAAAAAAAGTCGAAGTAACGTGACTGGAAGAATACACAAATAACCCGCACATAGAATGAGAATGGAACTTATGACGACTTTTCAGTCTGACCTGGACCATTAACTAGTGTGATTAGTTCATGGTCCAAGTCGGACAGAAACGTTTTCATAAGTTTCATTCTCCTATGTGCGGGTTATTTGTGTATAACTTATGAGAGTGAGATAAAAGTAGATGGTACGAAATACGAGTTGAATGGGAAACATTTCAGTGATGGGAGCTTGGTCACTGAGCGACGCAGGAGAATGAAGAAAACACTAAAAATAACGGAGAACACAAGTCACTGGTAAAGGTCAGGTGAAAGCATGAGGTCATTTTCCCCGTGTCATGTGACAGCAGGGAATCAGCAGTATCGTATGTGCAGGAGTAAAGGTAATGTACCTGCACATATGATAAGCATGATAATACACATGTGTAACACTGTTATACATGCGTGTTATTCATCTACCTGTCGGTTTTCAATACTGTTTATATAATATCTCTAAGTTCCCCAGTTCTGCGATTTCTTCAGTCTTAAAAGGTTTTCATGTACACAAATATTACAGTCTAGAGAGAACAAAAGGTAAGTGTTATGGTGATACCTAAAATATGTGGAATATGAAATGTATAGGTCAGTTTTATTAAGGGAAGTTTTTCGCTACTAAGAGGACTGAAGAAGTCACTTGTGGCGAAACGTTTCATTTAATAAATGTCCTGAACTGTACAGAAGATTGAACAAGTTACTCAAAGAGTTGTGACAGTATCATTGTTGTGATCCTTGAATGTAAGATTTCCTGACATTATTGCTTCTAAATACCTCACATTAATCTTTCTCTCCAGTGAGTGATTTGAGTAAGTTTTATTCTTTGCCCCAGTTTTCATTTTCCCCAGTTTTTTTTTCCACAGCGGAGTCAATTAAATTTGTCCTCACTGAACATCATATTACTTTCTGTGGCTCACTGGAACACCTGGTTTCTATCAACCTAGAGATCTTCAGTGCATACCACTCTCATACATATTTTAGTACCGTCTGCAGAGGCTGCTACAATGCTACTATTTATGTCTCTATTCCAGATATGAAATAAGAAAGATATTGTAAAATATCAACAGGTTGAAGGTTAAGGTTCATGTGCAACAGCTGGATGTCATTATTAATGAAGCGTTTCGCGTAACGCAGTAGGCTTCTCCAGTCAAATACTATACCTGTTGCCCCTGTATTGCACTGAAGAAACCTACTGTGTAGGCGAAACGTTTCATCAGTAAAGATACCCAGCTGTTGCACGTGTGTTTTAATCATCAACTTGTGGTTTTTAATGACTGTTAGAGGATCCTGTGTCCAGATTCGTGCCGCAGTCCAGCGTGGACTTTCGGGAAATTTACGTTGACGTCGTAGAATACTGTTATGATTCCCTTGTTTATCATCAAATTGATAATCCTTCTCCATGCTCGTAGACATGTTCTACAACACTGTGCGCTCAGTAGCGCGTGTTTCAGATGGCAGTTTTGAGTTTCTCAGCATTTCTTTGACGCGGTTGGTAGAGCTTCACACTGCCCACAACGACACTGTCACGACGACACTGTCACAACGACACTGTCACAACGACACTGTCGGAACTACACTGTCACAACGGCACTGTCACAACTACACTGTCACAACTACAGACAGACACAAGAGGGAGGTACAACCAAATCTTCTATTGAAATTTGTATTATTCAAGTTTGTAGAAAAAAAAGGTAAACAATGTTAAAAGACAACAATACAAAGAGCGACGGCAAAGTCACAGAAGTAGAGGAGAAAATTAACAAAATATTTTAGAATGCGTTCACAAAGGAAGACATTTTTAATATCGTGGACAGTAAGTGTTACAACCTCTGGAAATTAAAAAAAAAAATACTGATGAACCAAATACCGACAGCGGGACGTTACTAGCACAGCTGCGATCCAGTAGCTACGAGCAGCTAAACATACACTCACACAAGTATTAACATCTTAATACACAAAGAACAATTACTAATTCTCACAAGAGCGAAGACGCCCTTGCTAATGATGGCCCTGATGATACTAAGAAATGTTTGTAATTACAGAGGCAACAACAGTAATGATCAAAATACCCACAGCACCGATGATAATAAGAAAGAAAAACTTTAATAATGGAAATAACAGTAACAATAAATATTTGAGTAAGATGGTTATTATGAAGGGGATTAACGAGGGATGAGGCGAGGATAATGGGCAGGTAAGGTCTATGTGTCGTGCTGTAGCCAGGGAGAGGTCGACCTTACCACCTGCCCTGTTTGCTACTAACTAACCTAACAATAACTCGCCTCTTCATGGGGTATTTGTATCATTACGTGTATACTAGCGCTCTACTATCCAGTTATTTACCCAAATTACTGTCCTCGTATATTTCCAGCGGAAAGAAAAAAAAGCGGAAAGAGTCTGGCGAGGAGAGTGTAGCGGCGATCACCGGGAACATTACTGTATTAATAAGGAAGCGCTAGACCTGCAGGGCTCGTACTACACCTGGGTAGTGGAAGGTAATCAGGTTAGATTCAAGGAAATGGAAGGGATAACCCCAATTTCATGGATCAAAAGCCTTTAAGCATAGCATCAATGTATAAACCCTTGAAGGATGGACCAGGGTTCAATCCCGGCCGGGGTATGGTTTGACCAGGAAGACACTGTCATGTTCCTCTTGTTTTCATTTCAAGAATGTAAATTCTGGTTTTAATTGTTTTCTTCCCCAGTGACTCTGTGGAGGGAACTAGGATGTCCAGTGACTCTGGGGAGGGAAAGAGGATGTCCAGTGACTCTGGGGAGGGAAAGAGGATGTCCAGTGACTGGAGAGGGAAAGAGGATGTCCAGTGACTCTGGGGAGGGAAAGAGGATGTCCAGTGACTGGGGAAGGAAAGAGGATGTCCAGTGACTCTGGGGAGGGAAAGAGGATGTCCAGTGACTCTGGGGAGGGAAAGAGGATGTCCAGTGACTCTGGGGAGGGAAAGAGGATGTCCAGTGACTGGAGAGGGAAAGAAGATGTCCAGTGACTCTGGGGAGGGAAAGAGGATGTCCAGTGACTGGGGAAGGAAAGAGGATGTCCAGTGACTCTGGGGAGGGAAAGAGAATGTCCAGTGACTCTGGGGAGGGGAAGAGGATGTCCAGTGACTCTGTGGAGGGAAAGAGGATGTCCAGTGACTCTGGGGAGGAGAGAGGATGTCCAGTGACTCTGGGGAAGGAAAGAGGATGTCCAGTGACTCTGGGGAGGGGAAGAGGATGTCCAGTGACTCTGTGGAGGGAAAGAGGATGTCCAGTGACCCTGGGGAGGGAAAGAGGATGTTCAGTGACTCTGTGGAGGGAAAGAGGATGTCCAGTACTCTGGGGAGGGAAAGAGGATGTCCAGTGACTCTGTGAGGGAACGAGGATGTCCAGTGACTCTGGGGAGGGAAAGAGGATGTCCAGTGACTCTGGGGAGGGAAAGAGGATGTCCAGTGACTCTGGGGAAGGAAAGAGGATGTCCAGTGACTCTGCGGAGGGAAAGAGGATGTCCAGTGACTCTGGGGAGGGAAAGAGAATGTCCAGTGACTCTGGGGAGGGAAAGAGGATGTCCAGTGACTCTGTGGAGGGAAAGAGGATGTCCAGTGACTCTGTGGAGGGAAAGAGGATGTCCAGTGACTCTGGGGAGGGAAAGAGGATGTTCAGTGACTCTGGGGAGGGAAAGAGGATGTCCAGTGACTCTGGGGAGGGAAAGAGGATGTCCAGTGACTTTGGGGAGGGAAAGAGGATGTCCAGTGACTCTGGGGAGGGAAAGAGGATGTCCAGTGACTCTGGGGAGGGAAAGAGGATGTCCAGTGACTCTGTGGAGGGAAAGAGGATGTCCAGTGACTCTGTGGAGGGAAAGAGGATGTCCAGTGACTCTGTGGAGGGAAAGAGGATCTCCAGTGACTCTGGGGAGGGAAAGAGGATGTCCAGTGACTCTGGGGAGGGAAAGAGGATGTCCAGTGACTCTGGGGAGGGAAAGAGGATGTCCAGTGACTCTGTGGAGGGAAAGAGGATGTCCAGTGACTCTGGGGAGGGAAAGAGGATGTCCAGTGACTCTGGGGAGGGAAAGAGGATGTCCAGTGACTCTGTGGAGGGAAAGAGGATGTCCAGTGACTCTGTGGAGGGAAAGAGGATGTCCAGTGACTCTGGGGAGGGAAAGAGGATGTCCAGTGACTCTGGGGAGGGGAAGAGGATGTCCAGTGACTCTGGGGAGGGAAAGAGGATGTCCAGTGACTCTGGGGAGGGAAAGAGGATGTCCAGTGACTCTGTGGAGGGAAAGAGGATGTCCAGTGACTCTGTGGAGGGAAAGAGGATGTCTAGTGACTCTGGGGAGGGAAAGAGGATGTCCAGTGACTCTGTGGAGGGAAAGAGGATGTCCAGTGACTCTGGGGAGGGAAAGAGGATGTCCAGTGACTCTGTGGAGGGAAAGAGGATGTCCAGTGGCTCTGGGGAGGGAAAGAGGATGTCCAGTGACTCTGTGGAGGGAAAGAGGATGTCTAGTGACTCTGGGGAAGGAAAGAGTATATCCAGTGACTCTGGGGAGGGGAAGAGGATGTCCAGTGACTCTTTGGAGGGAAAGAGGATGTCCAGTGACTCTGGGGAGGGAAAGAGGATGTCCAGTGACTCTGGGGAGGGGAAGAGGATGTCCAGTGATTTCAGACTTTAAAAGAAGAAACTCCAGATTAATAATTATAATTTTAAGGCATTTGTACTCTAACAACCTCTTGTGAGTCAGGCGAAATTGCATACCTGGAGAAAGCACAGAGAATTTCCACGGCCCCCTTTTAATTCAAACATATAAATTATCAGGAATGCCGAAAGTCATTTAAATTGTACTCCCAAGAACGCAGGCGAGAAAGATATATAAGTTACGCCTGGAAAGTACTAGGACGGAAACAAATTTGTACATAGTTCTTACGGGAGCGAAAAGCTCAGTAGCATGGTGCTAAAAGCCGTCCAATATAAAGCAAAAGTGAGATGAAGAGTATGGGAATTAGCCTTATTGATAAGTTCCGAGAGTTTTGCAGGTTTCAGAGCCTGGCCATGGGACAGGCTAGTCAGGTTTTTGCCTGGTCAACCAGGCTATTCAACACCATTAAGAGGTAGAGAGAATTATCAATAGATCCTTGTCGACAATCAAAGAGGAACATGACGAGGTCCTTCACGAACTTTCTCACCAGCGAGGCTATGGTGTCAAGGTTGAACTGTGCGCAGAGAGCAACAGCAACCTAACTAGCCAGACAGTCAACCAGGTTTGGTCTGAGACCGAGCAGCGAGAGTGATGATCCCCTGAAGCATCAACAGGGAAAGTGTTTTCTTGCTGTGCCTCACCTCTCGACCTCTCGCACGTACTCTGGTTCTCTTGCAACTTAATCTCTACTTCACTTTCTTAGCTGTTTACCTATTTATTAGATACCGATTTCTTGGGCCATCGTCCCACGGTCGAGTCATCTGGTTAATGACTTGATTAGTCAAGTTGTTGGTGTCCAATGCAAACACTACAACCAAACTTATCGGGAACTAATTTGATGGTTACGACAGCTAGGGTTTCATTAGTAATTCCTGTTATATAAAAAGGGAGAGTGTTTAAAGTTACTGAGTTATCTCTTATCTCTTAGTGGGAAGCTTGGTCATGGACCGGGCCGCGGGGGCGCTGATCCCTAGAATACCCTCCAGGTAAACTTCAGGTACTCGCTGAAGCCTTTTTTTCATTGGGTGTCTTGTGCACCGTCTACCGTGCCTCTATATCGTAGGGAGAAAATTCGGTGAGCAGACTGAGATCCAGTTCCTCCAGTATTTTCCAGGTATAGATTATATCTTTATCACCTGTATTTCACTAATATAGAAAATAAACCACGGCACGGGTGGGAACTGAACTCGCGGCAAGTTAGTCGTAAAACTCCAGGCCAGCGCATAAGGCACTGGGCCACCTAGCTACAATAAGATTCATCCAACTAGGTATATTTATACACCATAGGGAGGTTTGCTATCTCCCACCAGCGTTCCAATGACGAACTCGAGCTCTTAAACAAACCACGGTACGGGTGGTGCCCATGCTAACCTCTCTATGGTGCATAAATATACCTAGCTGGGTAAATCTTATTGTAGTCAGCTGGCCCAGTGACTCATGCACTGGCCTAGAGTTTTACGACTCACTTGCTGCAAGTTCAATCCTCACCTGTACCGTGGTTTCTTTACAATCGCTTAGTATATTGTTCGGTGTTGACAGTGACTTTTAGTTCAGGAGTGACATCAGAGCTGGAACAAATACAGATATCATTTACTGCCCGCATAGAGCCAGTGAAGTATTTAAATTACTGGCAACGCCTCAAAGTCCTAAATATGTACTCCCTGGAGCGGGTGAGAGGGATACATGATAACATATACATGAAAGGTGCCTGAGGACCTGCTCCTAAATCTGCACTGCCATAACTTATTGAAGTGAGATATATAAGGGAATGTGTAATATACCTAGTGAAAAACAGGGGCGCCGAGTACACAGTAAGAGAACATTAGATCAACATCCATGGACCCAGCCTATTGCCACAAGATACCAGAAACAATGCCGGAATAAGTGTAGAAGTTTTCAACAGGAAATTAGACATGTACCTCCGTCAAGTGCCAGATCGCCTAGGCTATGAGGGATATGTGGGGCAGCGGAGCGCCGGCAGTAACTGCCTGGCTGATCAAGCAAGCATGAGATTAGCTTGGCCCGAGACCAGGCTGCGAGAGCAGGGAAAAACTCTCGAAAGCCTTCAAAGGTATATCAAAGGTTATTAGCATGAAAAAAAATCCTGTCCTCGGAATACAAGTGTCTTGGAGAATATCTTTCAGTGATATTCATTCACATTTCTTATAAATTTCATTAGTAACACCTTAAATATCTATAAATCAACAGCACCACCACAACCACAACCACGACGACGACGACGACCACCACCACCACCCTGAGGCTGCACCAGGGTCGTTCATCATCACTTGGCTGCAGGCTACTGTCATAGTCCGTCATGTATTGTGCAGGTGTCTGCCACCGTTCAAGTTGCATTCTGCCTCTCTCTCTCTCTTTCTCACCCCCCCCCCGCACACTCTACCATCTGCCCCCCCCCCCTCCCCCAGTGTGCGTCGCCGCCCCTCGCCGATCAATAGCCTGGGGCAGACGGAGGCGAAGCTGCCGAAAAGCGGGCGTTCTTGTCACTGACACCGCCATTAGCGTTGAGATACGGCCCTAGGCGAATTATCACCTGACTGCTTATTTCCTATCCTTACTGTCGCCCTAACTCAAGCTACATAAAGCTTTTCGTGTCTGTGTATGTATGTATGTATGTATGTATGTATGTATGTATGCAATGTTTGCATGTATGTATATACGTCTTTAGGAAAGTATGTGTTTGTAATTACTTATTTGTAGCTACGGGAGTGTGTGTGTACTCACCTAATTGTGGTTGCAGGGGTCGAGACTCAGCTCCTGGTCCCGCCTCTTCACCGACCGCTACTAGGTCCTCTCTCCCCCTGCTCCATGAGCTTTATCATACCTCGTCTTATAACTATGTATAGTTCTTGCCTCCACTACATCGCTTGCCAGACTATTCCACTTCCTAACTACTCTATGACTGAAGAAATACTTCCTAACATCCCTTTGACTCATCTGAGTCTTCAGCTTCCAATTGTGACCCCTTGCTTCTGTGTCCCATCTCTGGAACATCCTGTCTCTGTCCACCTTGTCTATTCCACGCAGTATTTTGTATGTCGTTATCATGTCTCCCCTGACCCTCCTGTCCTCCAGTGTTGTCAGACCGATTTCCCTTAACCTTTCTTCATAGGACATTCCCCTTAGCTCTGGAACTAGCCTTGTTGCAAACCTTTGCACTTTCTCTAATTTCTTGACGTGTTTGACCAAGTGTGGGTTCCAAACTGGTGCTGCGCACTCCAGTATGGGCCTGACGTACACAGTGTATAAGGTCTTGAACGATTCGTTACTGAGGTACCGGAACGCTATTTTCAGGTTTGCCAAGCGCCCATATGCCGCAGCAGTTATCTGGTTAATGTGTGCTTCTGGCGATGTACTCGGTATTATACTCACTCCTAGGTCTTTCTCCTTGAGTGAGGTTTGCAGCCTTTGGCCACCTAGCCTATACTCTGTTTACAGTCTTCTTTGCCCTCCTCCGATCTTCATGACTTTGCATTTGGCGGGGTTAAATTCTAGGAGCCAGTTTCTGGACAACACATCCAGCCTGTCCAGGTCTCTTTGTAGACCTGTCTGGTCCGCGTCTGATTGCGTCTGTGTATGTGTGTGTGTGTGTGTGTGTGTGTGTGTGTGTGTGTGTGTGTGTGTGTGTGTGTTATTGCGCGTATTTTTTATAATTACTGAGTAACTTAGTGTGGCAGTTCCAAGGCAACGCTCGTGAGAGCCGCTAAATTTGCCTTTTGACCACCATTGTTTAGTGCTGTCGTATCTTTTCTTAAAACTGTGGATTGCTGTAGTTCATATTACGTTAACCGTGTCGTACTTCTCCTCTTCTTCTCCTCTGAAACTGTTACCACCTATCTCCATAAGTTAAGACTTTGTACTCAGTATCGATTTCTGTACTCTCCTCTGTCCAACTCTTTGTACTCTGGGTATTTTCTTTTTCATAACGCCTCTTTTTTCCTCTGGTTTTCCTGTGTCTGAATTCCAATTCTACCTGCCCGGAGGGTGTTTCGGGGGGATCAACGCCCCCGCGGCCCGGTCCATGACCAGGCCCTGTGTGCGTGTGTGAGTACACACACTCTACATAAGGAAGAAGGAACACTGCAGCAGGCCTATTGGCCGATGCAAGGCAGGACCAATTCTCCCACCGGCTTAAGCCAATGCCTTAACCTAGTCAGGTCAGGTCACATTCACTTAAAGAAGGAGCACGGCATCTGACCTAGTAGCACAAGCTAGTCAGGTCCAACTCACACCCACCCACACCCATTCATGTATTTATCCAACCTATTTTTAAAACTACCCAACGTCTTAGCCTCTATACGGTACTCGGGAGCACGATGCGTGTACCCTAGTAACAGTACAGGTAACGAACCAACCGCTTTTACACAAAGAGATCTCTCAACCACTGAGGAAGACGCAGCCAACGAGGACACTGAGTAAGCAGCTGCGTTGAAACCACAAACAAGCTCTTAACTCAGAATAAGAGCGCGCTGAGAGTGAGGCGACACAACAAGTAATTTTCGAAGAGTGGAAAACTTTAGCACTAGCAAGACCTCACTAACAACCATCCTAGCAGCTAGCACCACTCGTTAGTGGTTCTATTTTCCTTAAATATTTGTCTCGTGTCAACTGTGTCTTCACATTAATGAAAAAACAGTCCAAACGTCACACATTAGTAGTACACGTCGTTAGTGAGGGAAGACACGTCAGATAGTAGTACACGTCGTTAGTGAGGGAAGACACGTCAGATAGTAGTACGCGTCGTTAGTGAGGGAAGACACGTCAGATAGTAGTACGCGTCGTTAGTGAAGGAAGACACGTCAGATAGTAGTACACGTCGTTAGTGAGGGAAGACACGTCAGATAGTAGTACGCGTCGTTAGTGAGGGAAGACACGTCAGATAGTAGTACGCGTCGTTAGTGAGGGAAGACACGTCAGATAGTAGTACACGTCGTTAGTGAGGGAAGACACGTCAGATAGTAGTACACGTCACCAGTGAGGGAAGACACGTCAGATAGTAGTACACGTCGTTAGTGAGGGAAGACACGTCAGATAGTAGTACACGTCACCAGTGAGGGAAGAGACGTCAGATAGACACGTCAGATAGTAGTACGTCGTAGTAGTACACGTCGTTAGTGAGGGAAGACACGTCAGATAGTAGTACACGTCGTTAGTGAGGGAAGACACGTCAGATAGTAGTACACGTCGTTAGTGAGGGAAGACACGTCAGATAGTAGTACACGTCGTTAGTGAGGGAAGACACGTCAGATAGTAGTAGTCGTTAGTGAGGGAAGACACGTCAGTCGTTATAGGGAAGACACGTAGATAGTAGTACGCGTCGTTAGTGAGGGAAGACACGTCGTAGTAGTACACGTCGTTAGTGAGGGAAGACACGTCAGATAGTAGTACACGTCGTTAGTGAGGGAAGACACGTAGTAGTAGTACACGTCATTAGTGAGGGAAGACACGTCAGATAGTAGTACGCGTCGTTAGTGAGACACGTCAGATAGTAGTACACGTCGTTAGTGAGGGAAGACACGTCAGATAGTAGTACACGTCGTTAGTGAGGGAAGACACGTCAGATAGTAGTACACGTCGTTAGTGAGGGAAGACACGTCAGATAGTAGTACACGTCGTTAGTGAGGGAAGACACGTCAGATAGTAGTACACGTCGTTAGTGAGGGAAGACACGTCAGATAGTAGTACGCGTCGTTAGATAGTAGTACACGTCGTTAGTGAGGGAAGACACGTCAGATAGTAGTACGCGTCGTTAGTGAGGGAAGACACGTCAGATAGTAGTACACGTCGTTAGTGAGGGAAGACACGTCAGATAGTAGTACACGTCGTTAGTGAGGGAAGACACGTCAGATAGTAGTACACGTCGTTAGTGAGGGAAGACACGTCAGATAGTAGTACACGTCGTTAGTGAGGGAAGACACGTCAGATAGTAGTACACGTCGTTAGTGAGGGAAGACACGTCAGATAGTAGTACACGTCGTTAGTGAGGGAAGACACGTCAGATAGTAGTACACGTCGTTCAGATAGTAGTACACGTCACCAGAGGGTGAGACACGTCACACATCACCAGATCAGTAGTACACGTCACCAGTGAGAAAGACACGTCAGATAGTAGTACACCGTGAGGGAAGACACGTCAGATAGTTACACGTCACCAGAGGGAAGAGTAGTACACGTCGTTAGTGAGGGAAGACACGTCAGAGATAGTAGTACACGTCGTTAGTGAGGGAAGACACGTCAGATAGTAGTACACGTCACCAGTGAGGGAAGAGACGTCAGATAGTAGTACACGTCACCAGTGAGGGAAGATACATCATACATCACCAGAGCAAGTCACACATCACCAGAAGACGTCACCAGTTAGGTGAAACACACTTCAGCGGGACATCTCAAAAGTGGACCAAAATAACGAACACTAACAACAGCCAAGAACACTGAACCCTGATATTTTCGAAGTTATAATATGATCAAAATTAAAAAAAAAGTATAGAACAATCAGCAGTGCCGTAATTAAAACAAAGTTCCTAAAATACCAGCGATAAATAATTTACTAGAACCAAAAAAACACAAATTAATAAAAAGAAATATTGTGATAATAAAGAAAAACTGCCCCAAAATCAAGAAAAATGTATCACCAGACGAGCCTGACCCATGGCCGGGCTCAGAGAGTAGAGAAACTCTCGAAACTCTTCAAAGGTATATCAAAGGTGTTACAATCAACAATGTTTCATAGGTAAAAGGCTTCAAAATCACCATAAATATGTTAAAGCCCTTAACAACCGCTTCAAGTCAGGAGATAAGCTTTATTATCAAATTAAAGCTTCTTAATTATCAAAACAGCTTCAAAATCAGAATGAACGCTTAAGAAAACTTCAAAATTAGATAAAAAAAATACTTCGCTGACTA
>NC_091318.1:13467779-13500279 GCF_038502225.1 Cherax quadricarinatus
CGACTATGGTGCTCTTCACCAACTCCAAGACTGAGGGACTGACTACCTCAACTTTTGTATATAGTTCTACTGTCTTCCAATTATGTCCCTGAATTTGTATTGATAAAGCCACTGGATGGCGCAACGTCTACAATAAAGATACCTAGATGTTGTACATGTGTCTAATTCTACATCCATAAAATGTAAGTCTGGCAACACAATAGCCTTAGTCCCGGGTGAGACCCTGTGACCCGTGAACACTTCTCTGCGTAAAACTGGTGTTCATTTTTATAATGCACCAATTAAAAACTCGGCATGAAAAGGCCATAAGCCGTCACTGAACAAAAGAGCCGAAATTTAGTGCACGGCCAACGTTGCTTTCGACCCTATCTACCTTAGGAGGGTTTCGACGCCAGCGCTCTGATAATTACACAAATTAAGGGAGTAATATATGTGGGGTGTCACTAGGGCCGCTGTAGAGGGGTAATGAGGCTCCTCACATCCTCCTGATACTAAGACCAAGCAGCAGATTAACGATGATTAATTATCAGTGCTTTTACGGTCATGTTTTGTCTCCATAGGTGGGGCAAGAGTTGACCAACACTCACACGCCCGCGCACGCCCTCGCGGTACACACACAAGCGAGACCTGGTCACGGACTGGGCCACAGGGGCGTTGACCCCCAGGTATACGTCAGGTATAAACACGGGGCCAGGAGCTGTGAATCGACCCTTCGACCACAAATAGGTGAGTACACAAACACTCAACAAATCACCACTGAGACACAGTAGGTGAGAGAAAACTGTCGTTCGTGGAGGACTCAGGACAAGAATATGAACGAGCTCTCCAATTCAATAAGGCAAAAAAAGGCCTTAATTTAAAACAACAGCCGGAAGACGTGCGGGAAATAAGCGCCAGAACGCAGGGAAGTAATAATAACCAATTCAACCACGAGCAGCCGCCAAGAGCGCTCTTTACAGCAACGATTGTGACACCTAAATGGACAGCAATTCCTGTCGAAACGCTTTTATTGTCTGTTTTGACTTAATATCATAGCGTACAAATTGCTGCCTTTTGCCTATATCCGCTACTGGGGCGCATTGACGGGAAGGAGGGGCAGGGAGGGAAGGATGAGGGGAGAAGAGAGGGGGGAGATAAAGGGGAGAAAGGGGAAAGAGAGGAGGGGAGAAGAAAGAAGGGGAGAAGGGGGAAAGAGGGGAGGGGAGAGAAAAGGATATTATAGGGAAGACTGAAGAAATGGTTAGGAGAAGGGATAAAAATAGGAGGGAAATAGGTAAAGATAAGATGAAGAGATGGAGGCAGGAGAGGAGAGTAAGAGTAATAGAGAAAATGAGTAATTTTAGTATAAAGGGAAAGGACAAGAGCGAGAGAGAATCTGACAGCCTGTGCTCAGTGAAAGCTTCAGGAAGTCTTGAATACCTGGGGTTACTCCTTGAGATTCACTATAAGAACAGTTAGTTACTACTTAACTATGCCACCATAAACACACAAATTTAAAATAGGCAAAAAATTCTGCAATAAAATTCGTCAATAGAACCTTTGAATTTACTCCTGACTAAGCTGGTGGCCAGGAACACCCATACAGTAGTTTGCTTCTGTGCAGCTGGTGGCCAGGAGCACCCATACAGTAGTTTGCTTCTGTGCAGCTAGTGGCCAGGCGCACCCATACAGTAGTTTGCTTCTGTGCAGCTGGTGGCCAGGCGCACCCATACAGTAGTTTGCTTCTGTGCAGCTGCTGGCCAGGAGCACCCATACAGTAGTTTGCTTCTGTGCAGCTGCTGGCCAGGCGCACCCATACAGTAGTTTGCTTCTGTGCAGCTGCTGGCCAGGCGCACCCATACAGTAGTTTGCTTCTGTGCAGCTGCTGGCCAGGTACAACCATACAACAGACTTAAGCGGTCTCGATGAATCTCGGAGTAATTTGATAATTAGGAGAGGATTCCCCGAGACCCTAACAGCTATGTTTTTTCTGCTCACCTGTAATGCACCTGATAATTACCGCGAGGCGCCGCATCCTCCCGTGTAGTGACTTAGTCTCAGCAGCTAATGAGGTAATGAGCAGCGTGCGCCCTCCTGTAATGGTTCACTTACTCTCATCAGTTAATTAGCTATCACGAATCACCTCTAATGGACAGAAAATTTACGGTAATTACACACCTAGTGGGAAGGGTGTTTAAAAGAATTCTCCAGCCTTTCACTGACAAGTTCCAGGGAAGATCCGCGTCTGAGGGAATTGTTAGCAACGCAAGTACTGCACCATGCGAACGTTGATGCCAACGATGTTATTTTCGCCAGTGGCAGCAAAGCTGTGCTTGAGGCTTCACGGTGTGTGTATGGCGTCAAGCCGACAGGTCCGTGTCTATGTCCACATAGGGGAAGTTTAGTGAAATCAGTATCATAGACGGTATCGCTAGATTACTTATGTTGCCACAGGGAAAAAGCTTTGTTCCTCAAGGTATAGTTCTCGCCCCACTTTTGTTTTTCACTCGTACATCCGACATCGACACGGACATAAATCACAACACCGTAACATTGTTTGCTGATGACACCATAATCTCTAAGAGATTAAGATCCGTCGAAGATGCAACGAATCTTGAAGCGTCATAAATCAAATTTTTCGGTTCACATCAAACAACAGCATAATGTTTAATGAGGACAAGTTTCACTTGATCCGTTATCTAACTGGAGTCTACCTGGAGAGTGTTATAAGGGTCAACGTCCCCCGCGGCCAGGTGCAGGACCAGGCCTCCTATTGGATGGCCGAACCAACTATGCTGTTGGTGTAAGTCGCACGAAGTCCAAAATGCGTGCCACAGCCCGGCTGATCAAGGACTAACTTTAAAAACAATCATGGGTTTGTTGGCAATACCCCTTGTGCATGAAGGGAAGACACTGATAAGTCTTGGTCCCTTTACACTGATTGAGTTTTCCCTCAGTGTCCTCATGGCACTATAGCACTTCAATGAAGATATTTTGTACCATCTACCAAGCCTCTTACTTTCATCGGAAACTATTTGTGTGTGCAGACTTAAACTAATCCTTCCAGAATGTTCCAGGTGTAGATTATAACGTATTTTTCTCGTCTACCTTCCAAGGAGTACATATCGAGGGACTTCAAGTTTCGCCTACTGTATAGGCGAAACATTTCGGAATAAAGATACCTAACTGTTGCACATGTGTTTTAACTATTAAGGTTAGTTAGTGTGTGGGCAAATTTGTCATTAAAACAAAACAAGGTAAGAAGAGAATACCTCTTCACTTTAACTTCATGTTGGTGCTCCTTAATGGAAGGTTTGAAGTAGATTTCGGTTGTGTTTGTCTTAATTTGCAATTTTTATCGAAGGAATTGTGGTATTAATTTCTATGTGATGACTTGTGAAAGCGTAGTCTGATTCGTGTCAAATCTTCATTGCTGATAGTTGACTGTGTTACAAACTTATTCGGCAGTCTGCGCCATTCCAATCGCGTGCACTGAGGTAAAGGGGACAGGAGTTATGCAATACTGGGATGAGAAATGGTCTGGTAATACCGACAAGATGTGGATAAAAGACACTTATGTACAGTTCAGGACATTTATTAAAGGAAACGTTTCGCCGCGAGTGACTTCTTCAGTCCTAATACTGAGATAACTAAGAAAACGAGTATTTATAGTGGAAGGAGTTTGGTGGAAGGTCGCGCAGGTAGCATTAATAGTAGTGGTAGTAGTAGTGGAAGTAGTAGTAGTAGTAGTAGTAGTAGTACCATTACTACTGTTACCCGACTCCTGCCACTGTAAATACTCGTTTTCTTAGTTATCTCTGTATTAGGACTAAAGAAGTCACTCGTGGCGAAGCGTTTCCTTTAATAAATGTCCTGAACTGTATATAAAGTGTCTTTTATCCACAATACAGGAATGCCAACTGCTCAGGAAGAAATATCTCGCCTAGCTGGTAGTAATAATTTATCACAAGTTATATACACTGAAGTATCTAAGCGGGGGTCTACTGGCAGCGCTGCATCTGCTCTTGTTGTCACCTCCCAAGGTAAGAACGATAACAACTTTGTTGAATTAGGCATAAGAATTAACAACTGGGCGTCTACGCTGTAAACTTAATTGTTTGCCATTTTAATGGCACTAAAGCTAACTTATGACACTGCGCTTGACTCAGTCATCATTACTGATTCTGTGTCATTAATGAAGGTTCTTGACTCACATGACTCTAACAACATGCTCATTGGAGAAGCCAGGTATAGATACTAAATAATCCGGGAGAAAGGAATTAATGTACAATTGCTATGTATCTCATCATACATTGATTACACCTTCATGATAAAGTTGATATGTTAGCCAAGAAGAGTACCCATAAGGAGAATGTAGAATATAACTTCGTTATATCTGTATCTAGCATCAGGAATAATATTAGGAGAGAAGTAAATAATGAAAATGAATGTTATAGGAATGCAGTTAGAAGCCTGAGTAGATCTATAACCCACTATGATAACATGAACGTAGATAAGTATGTTTATGGAGCAACTTGCAATGTGAACAGACTGACTGATGTTGTAGTGGCCAGGCTTAGGCTTGGTTACAAGTACTTCTGGCAGTTTGGGAGACACACAAATGATGATCAAACCAAGTGCAAATTATGTGGCCAGCCCTATGATCACTATCTTGAACACTATGTGCTTAATTGTCCACTTATTGAAGAATATAGAGATAAACAGTATAATAACCTATGTGACATGTCAAGGTATCTTATTAATGAAAATAAGATACCAGATATATTAAGCAAATTTCCTAAATTTGCTTGTAACAGATAACTGAACTGTAGATATAAATCCAGATGTATCCCTGTTAACCCTTTTGGGGCCTAATTTATAGGCCTTTTGTGTATCCATATGCTCTTGTGCTACCGTCCATAGGATGGATATGGGGTGCACAATAAACTAGCCACTTTGGTGGCAAAATCAAATCATTTCTGGGATCACGCAGAAACCAAAATACATTTAGTTTTCCTTGCGGTTGTTACAGTGACACTGCTGTGGTTCTTGAAGGCTAAAATTTCTATGCAAAATATTCACTAGGCTCTAAAACTTGTCCGATCGATCAGGAACAGCTGAATGATCTTCAGATCAGCGCTGTGTTGTGAAAACTTACAGTGATGAGCCAGCTCAAGGCTCAATCCTCTCATCATATTCCTCCTGTTATCGTTACGGAGCCATAACACTTCTTTCTCAAGCATCGAGTGTATTATCACACCTTCCTGTTAGCGTCTGCTCAGCAGGCTTGCTCCTTGAGCCTGTGCGATCAGACGTTTGGTCTACCAGCCTGGTAGACCAGACCGGGCTGCGAGGGTAGGGCAGAAGAAGCCAACAAACTGGTCACAGGTATGTCCCCCCGACGACGACAATCACACTCCAGCAAATTAATTTCATGGAATTTTCTTGCTCTTTACGTTTTTATGATTTCATGAATCATTGTATCCACTGTCCAGTTTCAGACCAGGCCTTGTCTGTTTGGTTAGGCTGTTTGTGTCCTTGCATGCTGTACAACGTAGGTTCCACAGCCACAATGATCAAGAACTGATTTTCTTGTTCACGAAACTATTCTATGCTCATGAAATTCCCTTATATTGTGGCTTTCACATTCTGTCTTCGAATACGAAAGAGAAAGTGGAGCTGAAGGGACAAGTCTCGGGAGAGCTCAAATGATCAGCCGGGCAGAATTGTGTGCGTTGGATTCCTTACGGCTGGTACCAACAGCTGGCCGATCAGGCCAGCAACCGGGAGGCCTGGTCTGGGACCGTTCCTAGGCGGCGGAGATTCGAAAACGACTCTTAGCATGTACCATGATACTACCATCCACGACCACTACCACACGTCAACCACGCAGCAGGTTGGAAACTCAAGTGTCATTACATATAATTCTGACCACCTCGCCTGGGATTGTCCCAACGAGGGGGTCCTGGTTGCCGCACCACTTGGCGTAATTATACGAGATTATACGGCTGTTTTACCAGGGTTATACGGTAATAGTATAGAATTACACCTCAATGGGTCTAAATGTGTTGCCCTTCTGCCGCTCGGAGAGATATTCTCAATGTTTTATGCAGTGCAGCTGCTGAATAGAGTTGGGGCTGTTTATAATATGCCAGAAAAGATGCCTCTGTCGTCTTGTAGTGTGTTGGATGGATTTGAACGCCTTTGAAAGGAGGATGTAGGCGATGCAAAATGACGAACTTAGACAAACCCGCACCCCACCAGCCTGGCGTCACTCGTTGACTTGCTGGGACCAACACTGCTTCCACCTGCAGTAGATTCTCCTAGTCATCGCTTTTGTAATGGGAAGGGTACCTTTACCTCTGATATACCTTTAATGAGTTTCGAGAGTTTTTTGCATTCAAATATCACAGCCCTGGGAAAGGCTTTTCTAGCTCTTGCCTGATCAACCATGCTGTTGCTACTGGCGGCCCGCTGTCCCACAGTCAGATATTGGAATATTTTTTTATTTTTACGATTGCAGTCTAGGTATCCCATTATTTGGTTTGTTCTCAGCAATATTTCTTGCTAATTTATGACTTTATTTATTATTCAAGTTTACACGCTGTTAGTGTGGTGTCTGTGTAATGAGTGTTGTGATATTTCTATGGTTTTTGTAAATTTAGTGGCAATAGTACACAGGTCAAATGTCATTGTTTTCCTCTTCCATCTTCCTTCCTTCCTTCCTTCCTTCCTTCCTTCCTTCCTTCCTTCCTTCCTTCCTTCCTTTTCTTTCTTTCTTCCTTTGGTTCTTTCACTCCTCGCTGATCTCTGACAGCTGAAGACACCACCGTCCATTCTTTCCTCCCTCTACCATGTACCAGCCATGTAACACTTTCATTGACTACCAATTGTGGATGGAGGAAGAACACAGTACGAGGTGGGAATTTAAGAGGAAGGAAAAAGAGACAGTAAAAGAATTGAGAGAGAAAGAAAGAAAGAGAGAGAGAGAGAGAGAGAGAGAGAGAGAGAGAGAGAGAGAGAGAGAGAGAGAGAGAGAGAGAGAGAGAGAGAGAGAGAGAGAGAGAGAGAGAGGAAAGTGAACACATATATTCACCAAGTGCCAGATCAACCAGGCTGTGATGGATATGTGGGCCAGCACCAATAGCCTGCCTGACTAAGCAAGCATGGTACTTGCCTGGCCCTGGGCCGGGCTCAGGAAGTAGAAAAACTCTCGATAACCATCAAAGGTATATGAAAGGTAAACGTGTGGGAGAGAGGAAGGAACGGGTGAGCGAGAGAGAGAGGGATGCTTGAGAGTGGGAGAAGGACGAGATAAACTAAACTGGATACACACACCTAGACGTGTTTGTCACTTGTATGTATATACATGCTAAGAGGTCTGTTATTCCAAAAGGTAGGATAATGAAATTAGCCCTGTAGCTTCCACTGTGCCAAGTATGTGTTCGCACAAATGGTGATATGTCCAGTGGTACTGGACACCTGATGTCTGAAGCATTGATGGCCGAGTGGACTAAGGTGTCTCGGAATTTTGGCTGCCTTCTCATAAGACGTTCTAAAGGATTCGGGGTTCGATTCTCGGCCAGTGGCAGTATTTGTTATTTATATACTGAGAGGTGTGTATGTCACGCAAGTGTATATACATTCCAAAAGGTGTATGTCACTCGTGTATATACACTGATAGTCTAATCCCTATTTAAGGGATTCTTGACTGGTGGCGCACAGGACACGCAACCTTAATAATCCTCGTGTAGTATACAGGCTTTAAACCCCATTAGCCATGCTTCCCCATTAACCATGTAATGGTGAAGAGAAGAGAAGGCGAAAGGTGAGGAGTGAGTTGTAGAGGAGCAGGAAAATATAAAAACTTAGGTTGTGAAGAGCAAAAACGGGAAGTGAGGGAGGTAGAGGTGCTAGGTAGGCGGTAGGGGTGAAGGGGAAGAGATGAGAGGTAGTACTGATGGGGAGGAGAAGAGGAGGTGGAAGAGGAGAGGTAGAGAGGGAGAGGGTAGAGGGAGAGGGGAGGAGAGCAGGAGCTAGAGCAGATACCATCAACACTTCCGGAGACTAGCGGTACAATTTGCATATAAATCTGTAGCCAATGTTTCCGCTGAAAAGAATTAATGTACAGCTTCTCTCCTCCCTGGGCCGTTGTTGTTCCCGGTGTTGTGGTGTGATTTGTGTGTTGTGGGGGTTGTGTTGTGGTGTGTGATTTGTGTGTTGTGGGGGTTGTGTTGTGGTGTGTGATTTGTGTGTTGTGGGGGTTGTGTTGTGGTGTGTGATTTATATATTAAGAGAGTTGTGTTACAGTGTGTGATTTGTGTATCATAAGGGGTTCGTTGCGGTATTATGTATAATAATATACATCTACAATATCCTGGAGGGACTGGTTCCCAACCTGAACACTGAAATCACTCCGCATGACAAGAGTCTTGGCAGACGGTGCAAAATACCTTCACTGTAAAGCACATGAGTCCACTAAGAGAGAACTCGATGACCGTCAGAGGTCCCCGACTCTTCAATGCTCTCCCTCTATACATATACCTGGAGGTTACCTGGAGGTTATTCCGGGGATCAACGCCCCCGCGGCCCGGTCCATGACCAGGCCTCCCGATGGATCAGGGCCTGATCAACTAGGCTGTTACTGCTGGCCGCACGCAGTCCGACGTACGAGCCACAGCCCGGCTGATCCGGCACCGACTTTAGGTATCTGTCCAGCTCTCTCTTGAAGGCAGCCAGGGGTTTATTGGCAATTCCCCTAATGCTTGATGGGAGGCTGTTGAACAGTTTTGGGCCCCGGACACTTATGGTGTTTTCTCTTAGTGTACCAATGGCGCCCCTACTTTTTATTGGCGGCATTTTGCATCGCCTGCCCAGTCTTTTACTTTCGTAGGGAGTGATTTCTGTGTGCAGATTTGGGACCATTCCTTACAAGATTTTCCAAGTGTAGATTATGATATATCTCTCCCTCCTGCGTTCCAACGAGTACAAGCCAAGTGCTTCCAAGCGTTCCCAGTAGTTAAGGTGCTTGACAGAACTTATACGTGCAGTAAAGGATCTCTGTACACTCTCTAGATCTGCGATTTCACCTGCTTTGTATGGAGATGTTAATGTACAGCAGTATTCCAGCCTAGAGAGAACAAGTGATTTGAAAAGGATCATCATGGGCTTGGCATCTCTCGTTTTGAAAGTTCTCATTATCCATCCTATCATTTTCTTTGCACGTGCGATCGTGGCACTGTTGTGATCCTTGAAAGTGAGATCCTCAGACATTACTACTCCCAGGTCCCTTACATTATTTTTCCGCTCTATTGTATGGCCGGAGTCAGTAGTATACTCTGTTCTAGTTATTATCTCCTCCAGTTTTCCATAACGGGAAATTGTAAAGCTTTGGCTGTCTTCAAGAGGGTACTGGACAAGACCCTCAAATCAGTGACTTACCAGCCGGGCTGTGATTCGTACACTGAACTTCGTTTGGCAAGCAGTAACAGCCTGACTGATCAGGTCTGGTTTTATCTAACCCCGCCTCTTCGCTGGGTACTACTAGGTACACTCTCTCTTGACTTCGAGAGCGTTGTCGTACCTATACTTAAGGCTATGTGTGTATGTTGCGTTCTGCGATTTGTATGTTTGTGATGGGTGGGGGTGGTCGGAAAAGGCTCGGGTATTATGGGCACGGGGGTGTGGAAAGGGTATTTTGTGGGATGGTGGGATGCTGTGGGGGAGGGACGGTTGTTGTAGGGAAGGTCGGGGGTTGTGGCTAGGGATGGGGGTTATGGTTAGGGACGGGGGTTGTGGCTATGGACGGTAACTGTGGTTAGGGACGGGAGTTGTGACTAACGACGATGGGTTGTAGCTAGGGACGAGGGCTGTGGCTAGGGACAGGGGGTTGTGGATAGGGACGAGGGTAATGGCTGATGACAGGGGGTTGTGGCTAGAGACAGGGGTTGTTGCTAGGAATGAGGGATTGTGGCTAGTGACAGGGATTGCGGCTAGGGATGGGGGTTGTGGCTAGGGACGGAGGTTGTGGCTAGGGTCAGGGAGAGAGTGACTAGGAACAGGGAGGTTGTAGTTAGGGACGGGGGTTCTGGCTATGGACTGGGGTTGTGGCTAGGGATGGGTTGTGTGAGGAGGGACACTGGGGAGGCTGTGGACAGGGGTGGGCCACTCATTCCTTACCCCATCCTCCTTCCTTCCCTTTCATTCATCATTCATGTCTTCACTACCCATCCCTTTCTTTTTCCTTTCCACCTCCTTTTATCCTGCTCACCATCCCTCCTCCTCCTCTGCCTTCCTCTCACCATATCCTCCTCTCCTCCTTTCTACCACATTCCACCCGCCCTCCCCTCGCTATATCCTCCTCTTCTCACTTTCCTTACTTTCCTCCCTCCCCATCATCTCCCTCTCCATCATCTTCCTATCTTCCCATCATCTCCCTCCCTATTCTCGTCCTCCCTGCCTTCTCATCATCTCCCTTCCTCCCTCTTCCCTGTAACCTCCTTGTAACCTCGTAAGACAACGTCACACCACTAACACTTAATGTAACCAACACTTTAAATTTCGTGGCATCATAGCACTAGGGAAGAGGTCATACAAATACATATACTAGGTTACTGGAAGGGGAATAATGTAATGTGAGTTATTACAGTGATCTGTTACATAACTATGAGAAATGGGAATACAAACTACATTGGAACCCCGGTGTTAGAACTTAATTGGTTAATAGTTGGTGTCATTGGTACACAAAAATGTCACATTACTGTACATTGCAATATACTTCGCACATTACAACACAAATTTGTAATGCAAAGATAACTCTAAAATATAAGAAATAAACAGAATATGGGGAAGTTAGACTCACCGGCGATAACCTAAACTAAAATAACTATAAGTATAATACAAGAACAGATTACATATTAAGCTCTAATCAAACACTAAACAGATACCACAACACTGTCAGTAAGCAGGTTTCTTTTTTCTTTGGGCTGTAGTAATAAACAGGCTTTTATTACCTCAACATACACACACACACACACACACACACACACACACACACACACACACACACACACACACACACACACACACACAGATGTCTCAGCCCTTTCATCTCTATATGGAGCCGGATTTAGCAAAGGACAATTAGAGGACTTCACAGGTGAGCCAACATTTCAAAGCAGAAGTTGCAGACTAGACAACGTACAGAGAACCTTCACTACCTGCATAAATTTAGTAAAACATCTGTACTAACGGGAACGTTTCAAGTACCTTGTTTTGTACTTGGAAAGTTGGCGAGAGCAGAATATCATAATTTATATCTGGAAAATCCTGGAACGACTGATACCAAACTTTCTAACGGAAACCACTCATATAAAGCAAGAGATTTGACAGAAGATTAAAAATACCCCCAACAAAAAGCAGGGGCGCATTGAGTACATTAAGCAAGAACTCAATAAATACAAGACAATCTTAACAGCCTGATCGATCAGGTCAGAACTGGGAAGCCTTTTCTGGGACGGGGCTTCGGGAGCAGTGAGCCCCGGAAGGCCTATGGTTGCAGCAGGTCTCACAGTCACACTGCCACATCTTGATTCCTCTGGACTGAGGAGTCGAGGCAGTCTGGACAACTGGAAAACAGTACCTCAGGTAGCAGACATACTTCCGGGTGAAGCATGGCCCGCAGTTAGGTCCAGGATGGAGCAATTAATTAACGCAGGTATACTGCTAGGTGAAGCAAGTGGATTTTTCACTTCGGGGATGATATAGGAGGAGAGAAGATGAGGTGCTGCATGTGGGTCTAATTCATCATAGTTTAATATCATCCTCTCAGAAATGTATTAATAAATTTAATTTCAAACTATAAGATTAATTTTTAAATTACTACAAACTTGGAGTATTTACAAGAAGGAGAGAACACCATAAGTGTCCGGGGCCCAAGACTGTTCAACAGACTCCCATCAAGCATTAGGGGAATTATCATTAAACCCCTGGCTGCCTTCAAGAGAGAGCTGGACAGATACCTAAAGTCAGTGCCGGATCAGCCGGGCTGTGGCTCGTACGTTGGACTGCATGCGGTCAGCAGTAACAGCCTAGTTGATCAGGCCCTGATCCTTCGGGAGGCCTGGTCATGGACCGGGCCGCGGAGGCGTTAATCCCCGGAATAACCTCCAGGTAACCTCCAGGTAACCTCCAGGTAACCTCCAGGTAACCCAGACAATCTGTGGTGAAAGACACTTGTATGCAGCTTAGGAAATTACCTTTATTAATGTCCTGAACTCTGCACAAGTGTCCTTTTCCAATCACGAGAGAGAGAATATAGTCAAGGTCTGTGTTTGACGCTCACAAGGTTGTTGTCACAGTTCTTACCACTCTGTCTTCCTCGACTATGTCCTTCTTAGAGGAAGAATTTATAAGGAGTTCTTTGCAACGGAATTTCTTTACACTAATTTTAAAATGTATCACTTACCCTAACAACATAAATTTCAAGTTATTACAACTTTTCAGCTCACTTCAGAAAATTAGCTTATGGTAAGAATGATCTAATTTTAATTACTTAGCCAACACAAGCAGTCTAAATAAGGCCTGTGGGTTGTTATCCACTTACCTCTGATCGACCACTTGTTATACCATATCCCTCTTCACTTCCCGATAGACACTTATTACTACAAACACTTCACTTACTCAACACTTTAAGCAACAGGGAAATTATACTGGAGAAATATACAGATCAATTCTACTTCTGAGTTTGTGTCTCCATGTGGATTATTATTAAGCATCGACAAGTGTTAATTAAACTTCCTGAATGTGATTTTGGGGTCACTGGCCCCCGTGTCCCGGTCCCAGGCTGAGCAGCTTGATTAGTGGCCTTATCAACCAAGCTGTTAGTGCTAGACGCGCGCGAACCTACGTATACACCACAGTCTGGCTCATCCGGAGCTGACTTGAGGAACTTATCAACTTCCTCTTGAAGATAGCTAAGGTTGTGGGTGTTAATTTCTCTCATGTATGACGGGAGGATGTTGAACAGTCTTGGTTCCCTTATGCTTATTGAGTTATTTGTTAGTTCATTACAATAATAATGATAAGTATGTAAAAGACACAAATACTGGTATAATACGCTTTTATGTTTACAAGATTACTGTCAAGGTGAATAATGTAATAAAGTTGGTAGAATTACCGACAATATGTAAAGTAAAAGGACACAAGTGCAACTAATGTGACATTTATTGTGGCAACGTTTCGCTCTCCAGGAGCTTTATCAAGCCGGTAATGGCTTGATAAAGCTCCTGGAGAGCGAAACGTTGCCACAATAAATGTCACATTAGTTGCACTTGTGTCCTTTTACTTTACAAGGTGAATAATATAATAATATACAGTTATATAAAGACTTTAATGGTGGTATATACACTTTCAATTAATGTTTTACAGCTCACTTATACACTTGGAGTGGGTGGGTAGGGTTGGAGCAGCATCACATGTTACTCTTGTGCCATCTTCCTTCCTCCCTCCCTTCCTCCTCCCTCCCTTCCTCCTCTCTCCATCATCTCACTCCCTCCTTCCTTTCTTTCCATCAACTCTCTCCCTTCTCACTATAGTCTCACTCCCTCCTTCCTCTCACCTTAATCCATTTCTTCTGCCTCCATTCTACTCTTACCCTTTTCCTTCTGCTTCTAACTTCAGATTCACTCTCCTCCTTTCCTCTTTGATTTGCACTACCTCCTCTTTTCTTCCCACTACCTCCTCTTCCTCCCCAATATTCCCCGGGGCATACAATATTGACCAGCGCCTCATCTCGTTATAAAGCGGAAGTGCATATTATTATTATTAGTGTGTGTGTGTGTGTGTGTGTGTGTGTGTGTGTGTGTGTACAAACGCTAGAGTCACTGGAAGCTCTCAGCAAGTTTGGGTCATACAGGCTCTTGGGAATGAAATGTTACCAGCTTTGATCCAAGGAAGAAGATATCAGCTCCCATTCCCTGGAACAAGAACTCCCCCCCCCCGAGCCTTAGAATAAGGACCGCAGCTCAGTAGTTCAAGCCATCCTGTTTACAGGTGCTTACGGGATTCCCAGCCAGGTGGCACCACCAGCCAGAGGTAAATATTCGTGGTTTACCTTTCCCGTAATTCAGAAATAATTATTATAAATGTAATACTTTGCTAAATATAAGTAACTCAAGATGGATCATCATCTTTGATGGTCATTTATAAAATGATGTCTCACCAGAAGGTATCAGAAACAGTGTTGGTACAATTGTAGCAGTTTTGTAGAGGAAGCTTACCAAGTATATCCACCAAGTGTCGGATCAAACAGGCTGTGATTGACGAGTTTGTCAGCATGCTACCAGCAGTAAAAGTCTGGTTGACCAACAAGCAGCAGCCAAAGAAAGGACTGGTGGTCTGGGACCGGGCCGCTGGAGCCGTTACCTCCAAATTACTTCCAGGTAGATTCCATGTATGCCGCCAGTAAATCTCAGTATAACATTGTTTTCTAAGGGTGTAGTAACACTATTGTTCCATGTTGTCTCGGGATATCATGCTTTTACGTGTGCCTGAGCGTTGATCCCTGGAACACCTTCCAGGGAAACTCCAGGTAGACTTCCCACACATGAATACGAGCCTGGGCGAAGGCCAGGCTCTGGGAGTAGAAAAACTTTCGGAACTCATCAAAGGTATATCAGAGGTGCCTATCAACTCCTAAGCTTGGTGGTATTCAGTTAGTTTTACAAGCAAACTGTTAATGAAGTGGCGGGGGGAAGTGGGTTCAGTAGTCTATTATTCTGGAAAACACTGGCAGGACTAATTCAGTATATGTACTCTCAAACAACAACTTTTGAGAGCCAGAGTCACAACCACCCCTTGAACACACATGCAACCCATTAACAGCCACCACCACCACCACCACCACCACGTCTACCACATCCAGCACTACAGCTAGTGCACTGAACTATTCCACAGCTGTCACCAACACCCCTCCATTACTACTTACATCCCTACCACCACCATCACCACCACCACCACTTACACCACCACCACCACTTACACCACCACCACCACTTACATCACCACCGCCACGTACACCACCACCACCGCCGCCACGTACACCACCAACACCGCCACGTACACCACCACCACCGCCACGTACACCACCACCACCACCGCCGCCACCACCACCACTACCACCACCGCCGCCACCACCACCACCACCACCGCCGCCACCAGCACCACCACCACCACCACCACCGCCACGTATACCACCACCACCACCACCTCCATCACCACCATCACTACCATCACTACCACCACCATCACCATCACCACCACCACCACCACCACCACCACCACCACCACCTCTACCACCACCACCACCACCACCACCGCCACCACCAGTACCACCACCACCACGACCTCCACTACCACCACCACCACCACCACCACCACCACTACCACCACCATCACCACCACCACCACCACCACCACCACCACCACCACCACCACCATCACCACCACCACCACCACCACCACCACCATCACCACCACCACTACCAACACCACCACCACCACCACCACCACCATCACCACCACCACCACCACCACTACCACCACCACCTCCATCACCTCCACAACCACCACCACCGCCACCACCACTACCACCACCACCACCACCACCACCACCACCACCACTAACGCATAAACTGAGCCACTGTCACCAGCATTCATTTTACTTTCGTCATAATAAAAAATAAATAACGAATTTGTTGGCTAACTAATGAATGATTTGAGTGAACGTTTAGAGACTGATTAATTCATTTGTTAATTACTGTCATTAGATACACGAATACCGTTAACTCAGTGCCTAATACTTGCAGCATGTAGTGGCGTGTTTAGGAAGAGGACCACAGTGTTTCCTTACACAGGATATGACATTCCAGCAGTACTGGAGTTTTCTTACATATTTTAAGCCTGGGTGAGATTCAGCTGTCGGCTTACACACGGGCACCTATTTTAACTGCAAGATGGTCCCAAACCAGGCCTCCTGAAGCATTAAGGCTTGATCAACAATGCTGTTTCTACTGGTCACACGCAGTCCAACGTACTTGTCGAAGGCTTTTGAGAAGTATAATTGCTGTGTCCGCATTAGTTTGTCTTCCAGTGCACCCAAGACCATGTCGCAATTGTCCGGTAGTTGCCAGAGACAGGGGCGACTTGCGCGATACCCATGCTGCCCTGGGATGTGCATTTGTTTTTAGTCCATGTAACTAGTTTATCGATCTTGTTTCTTAAAACTCTTTCAAAGAGACCATACCACGGGCGGGATTTGAATCCGCGGTCAGAGAGTCTCAAAACTCCAGACCGTCCGCGGTTTGTTTGCAATCTTGTCATTACGATTTCTTGAGTCATCTTTCAAAGAGTTTTATAATGTAGAATGTTGGTGTTAGTGTTAGTGTAGTTCTAGATGAACATGAGTTACAACTGCGACGAATATCTCTTGGTGTAAACCATATTCAATGTGCGTTGTTGTAAATATGCATCAACACTTCTTTTACGTGCTAAGTTGATTTTATTGTAGAAGGAATGGAAGAAGGTGAAGTATTATCCTCATTGCGAAGTTTCGGTATGGGAAGGTCACTGACCCCTTTTATACGATGTGTAAAGTAACCATTAACCTTGTAAGAGGAGGAGAAGGGAAGTATAAAAAAAGGGGGAATGAAGCAGGGAAGAGAGCGAGTGGTGCCTTAGCTGGCCGGTGCTGTGTGCAGGTCGACTGCTGATCCTGGGATGAGACTGGTTCAGGCTGTGTTTATCATCTGTAGGAAATATGTCACCGTGGAATTGAAGGTCTACATGTGAATACTGTGTCTTTGGATGTATCCTTCAATTTCACCATCTGTCTAAAACATCTCCCCTCACTCTGTTATATTTTTTGACAGAAGTGTAATAGACTGCTGGTAATTAATAGTAGTAATTTTATATTGATTTATTGTATTACCGCGTTCTTTCATTCACTAGAGAGATTTATTGCAAAGAATATTTCAGTTTCTCCTTGAACCTTGATCCATAAATTCCTCCCGCTTCTTTATACATTTTTTATCACTCCTGTAGTTATAGAAATATTTGTATACTATGTTCTTTGATTTACATAGTATCTGATTTATTTTCTTAATTCTACCAGTGTGGTGAAAGTATAATTGAGTGACGGGGAAAATACTGTTGGGTGAAAAACAAATATAAACTGGGCGGACTTGTGAACCTCAGTGCAATGTGCGGATAATTAGCAACCAATTAGTAATTTAGGAATAAGAGATTAAGCCAGACCAGGAAGTCGTGAGAAGCTACCCTTGCGATCTGACACGCGAGTCTGGGCCTGGGGCAGAGGGTATGTTGTGTGCTGCCAGTGTCCATACCAAATGTTCCAGGTATATTCAAGGTGACATGGAAGTGAACCCGGGGACTTCCGATTGAATTGAAGAAGTAAAGGTGAGGAAAGTAGATAAGGAGATTAATGGATGGGAGCGGGCTAAATGAGTTGGGAAAGAAGTAGTGAAAGAAACTGAGGAGTAGGAGTTGGGGAAAGAGCAGTAGTGGATTAGAAGGAGTTGGAGTGGATATAAAGTGCGGGGAGAAGCTGGAGTGCGAGGAGGAGCAGGAGGCGGTAGCACCCCGGGTGATAAGGGGTGTTTAGTGCAGGAAATTTGACAGTGATGGTAAACAGTTATCTAGAGCATTGTCCACGTGATAATCGGAGTTTAGTCTTCCTGTGTTGTGGGGGCTGGCCATGGTTACTGTTCCAGTAGTGGGTAGCGTGGTCGTGGGTGGATTCTTGGGTAAGGTGGCCGTGGATGGAGTCGTGGGTAGGGTGGCCGTTGGCAGGGTGGCCATGAGTGGAGTCTTGGGTAGCGCAGCCGTGGGTGGATTGGTGGGTAGGGTGGCTGTGGGTAGGGTAGAGGGTTCGTGGATAATAAGGTAGATAAGGGTGTCCATGGGTAGTTGGGAGGGTTACCTGGAGGTTATTCCGGGGATCAACGCCCCCGCGGCCCGGTCCATGACCAGACCTCCCGATGGATCAGGGCCTGATCAACTAGGCTGCTACTGCTGGCCGCACGCAGTCCAACGTACGAGCCACAGCCCGGCTGATCCAGCACTGACTTTAGGTATCTGTCCAGCTCTCTCTTGAAGGCAGCCAGGGGTTTATTGGCAATTCCCCTAATGCTTGATGGGAGGCTGTTGAACAGTCTTGGGCCCAGGACACTTATGGTGTTTTCCCTTAGTGTACCAATGGCGCCCCTACTTTTTATTGGGGGCATTTTGCATCGCCTGCCCACTCTTTTACTTTCGTAGGGAGTGATTTCTGTGTACAGATTTGGGACCATTCCTTCCAAAAGCGATCAGTATTTGGAAGAAGAGTTTATTTAGATATAGGCGAAACCCCAGAGGCCTTGAAGATATAAGCAGGGTTTTCCAGTGGGGAGTGGAGAGCATGACCTTCAGTGGTGATAAGTTCCAGCTGCTTAGATTTAGAAAGAATAAAGAACTAAAAGGGGGCACCGTGTACAAAACCCACCTGGAGTCTGCCTGGAGAATGTTCCGGGGGGTCAACGCCCCCGCGGTCAGGTCTTTGACCAGTCCTCCCGGTGGATCAGGGTCTGATAAACCAGGCCGCACGTAACCCAACGTATGAACCACAGCTCGGCTGGTCGGGTACTGACTTTAGGTATCTATCCAGCTCCCTCTTGAAGACAGCTAGTGGTCTATTGCATAAAGGACGCAGTAGAGCACTAACCAAAAATTACAGACCAGTAATCCTATTGTCGCACTTAAAAAGTCTTTGAAAGGATAGTGAGACATCAGATTACTAACTTTATGAAACATCATAACTTACAAACTCTATTCAGCATGGATTTAAAGCAGGAAGATTATGCTTGTCATAGATAATGAACCAGTATGACAGAATTACAGAGGCGAAGGAAGAAAACCCAAACGCATATGTTGCCTACATGGATTTCGGAAGACATTTGACAAACGTGATCATGGAGTGATTGCATATAAATTGACGGCGTTAGGCATAATGAGGAAAATAGGCAAATGGATTTTAAATTTTCTGACAAACAAAACACAAAGAGTAGGAGTTAGCAGAGCAAAATTCAGCATTAGCAAAATAAAACATTCAGTATCCCTGGCGCTTCTACTGTTTCTTATAATCATAGCAAACATAGATAAAAACACTCGCCATAGCTTTGTATCATCATCTGCGGATGATATCAAAATAATCGTGAAAATCACTGCGGTAGAAGACACGAAAAACCTGCAAAAAAAAATATAAGGAGGGTTTTCCAGAGGGCAATGAAGAACAACATAACGTTTATTACCTGGAGGTTACCTGGAGGTTATTCCGGGGATCAACGCCCCCGCGGCCCGGTCCATGACCAGGCCTCCCGATGGATCAGGGCCTGATCAACTTGGTGATAAGTTACAGCTACTTAGGTATGAAAAAAATGAACTCAAAGGCACACTGTTTACAAAACCCAAGAGGATCATCAAATAGAACGTAAGGAATACGCGAAACCTGGGAGTAATTATGTCGGCTGACCTATCTTTTAAAGAACAAAGTAAGAAAAACGTAACGACAGACAGGAAAATAACGGGGTGGCTAATGAGAACTTTCAAAGTGGGGCAGGGAAGATGTCAGAGCTGGAACAAATACAGAGACCATTTATGGCTATCATAGAACCAATGAAGCATTCAGATTACTGGGAATGCCTTTAAGCCCTTAATGTGTCCTCGCTGGAACAGAGGAGGAATACGTGATATTATGAACATTAAAATGGTATAAAATACCGACAGGTTGTTAGGTAAGACACATATGCAACAGTTAGGTATCTTTATTTCGAAACGTTTCGCCTACACAGTAGGCTTCTTCAGTCGAGTACAGAAAAGTTGATAGAAGCAGAAGATACTTGAAGACGATGTAATCAGTCCATCACCCTTAAAGTTTTTAGGTGGTCAGTCCCTCAGTCTGGAGAAGAGCATTGTTGCATATGTGTCTTACCTAACAACGTGATATTATATACGTGGAAAGTACTTGAGGACTTGGTCCCAAATCAAGTCCCACAAGATAATATTGTATCAGTGTCCGTGGTTCCTAACTATTCAACATATTATCAGAAGGTGTTAAGTGCCACATCAGCCAGTCTTTAATGGATATGGGCCAGCAACAACAATAACATGGTTGATCAGGCAACCACCAGATAAGCCTGGCCCAGGGTTGGGCTCCGGGAGTAGGAAAACTCTCTAAACTCATCATCAAAAGGTACATCTGACAGCAATATGATGGTCACTGAGTACACGTATCCATTACTGGGCTATGGAAGAATGAAGGAAATAAATACTGAAATAGAGAACAAGACAAACTCAAATGCGTGGGTGTGAGTTGGACCTGACTAGCTTGTGCTAATAGGTCTGATGCCGTGCTCCTTCCTTAAGTGGATGTGACCTGACCTGACTAGGTTGGGTCATTGGCTTAAGCAGGTAGAATACTTGGACCTGCCTCGCATGGGCCATTAGGCCTACTGCAGTGTTCGTTCTTTCTTATGTTCTTAAATCATCCAATAGAGTGAAAGCTCCGTATGCGCGACCTGGGAGTGATGATGTCAGATCTCACAGTCAGGGATCACGACAATGCTGCTGTTGCTACTACAAGGAAAATGATAGGTTGGATACTAAAACTTTGGAGACAAGGGATTCTAGGCCAATCATGATACTTTTCAAGTCACTTATTCTCTCCAGGCTGGAATACTGCTTCCTTTAAGACAGGCGAGATTGCTCAGCTAGGAAATGTACAGAGAACTTTCAGTGCAGTAACAGTCTGGGTGATCAGGCATTGATCCACAGGAGGCCTTGTCTGGGACCGAGTTGCTGGAGCGATGACTTCCGAAAGCTTCTCCGGGTATCCTTCAGATATACCTGCCTGGAGTCTACCTGGAGGGTATTCCGGGGATCAACGCCCCCGCGGCCCTGTAAATGGCCAGGCCTCCTGGTGGATCAGGGCCTGATCAACGAGGCTGTTACTGCAGGCTGCACATAGTCCAACGTACGAACCACAGCCCGGCTGATCCGGCATTGACTTTAGGTATCTGTCCAGCTCCCTCTTGAAGACAACCAGGGGTCTATTGGTAATTCCCCTTATTGCTGTTGGGAGGCTGTTGAACAGTATTGGGTCCCGGACACTTACTGTGCTTTCTCTTAGTGTACTAATGGTACCCCTACTTTTCACTGGGGGTATTTTGCATCAACTGCCAAGTCTTTTGCTTTTGTAGGGAGTGATTTCTGTGTGCAGATTAGGGACTAGTCCCTCCAGGATCTTCCAGTTGTAGATTATGATGTATATCTCTCGCCTGTGTTCCAGTGAGTACAAGTCAAGTGCTTCCAAGCGCTCCCAGTAGTTAAGGTGTTTGATGGAACTTATATGTGCAGTAAAGGTTCTCTGTACATTCTCTAGATCTGCAATTTCACCTGCCTTGAATGGAGATGTTAATGTACAGCAGTATTCCAGCCTAGAGAGAACAAGTGATTTAAAAAGGATCATCACTGGCTTGGCATCTCTTGTCTTGAATGTTCTCATTATCCATCCTATCATGGATATGGTTATTGTAGGTATGTTGTTCGTGGAGACGGAGGTCGTAGAGACGGCTGCCGAGGGTAGGACAATCGTGGGTAGGACAAGTCGTGGGTAGGACAGGTCGTGGGTAGGACAGGTCGTGGGTAGGACAGGTCGTGGGTAGGACAGTCGTGGGTAGGACAGGTCGTGGGTAGAACAGTCGTGGGTAGGTTAAGTCGTGGGTAGGACGGTTGTGGGTAGGACAGGTCGTGGGTAGGACAATCGTGGGTAGGACAGTCGTGGGTAGAACAGTCGTGGGTAGGATAGTCATGGGTAGGACAGGTCATGGGTAGGAGAGTCGTGGGTAGGACAGTCGTGGGTAGGTTAAGTCGTGGGTACCTGGAGGTTACCTGGAGGTTATTCCGGGGATCAACGCCCCCGCGGCCCGGTCCATGACCAGGCCTCCCGATGGATCAGGGCCTGATCAACTAGGCTGTTACTGCTGGCCACACGCAGTCCGACGTACGAGCCACAGTAGGTAGGACAGTCGTGGGAAGGGCAATCGTGGGTAGGACAAGTCGTGGGTAGGACAGGCCGTGGGTAGGACAGGTCGTGGGTAGGACAGGTCGTGGGTAGGACAGTCGTGGGTAGGACAGGTCGTGGGTAGAACAGTCGTTGGTAGGTTAAGTCGTGGGTAGGACGGTTGTGGGTAGGACAGGTCGTGGGAAGGACAATCGTGGGTAGGACAGGTCGTGGGTAGGACAATCGTGGGTAGGACAGTCGTGGGTAGAACAGTCGTGGGTAGGATAGTCATGGGTAGGACAGTTCGTGGGTAGGAGAGTCGTGGGTAGGACAGTCGTGGGTAGGACGGTTGTAGGTAGGACAGTCGTGGGTAGAACAGTCGTGGGTAGGTTAAGTCGTGGGTAGGACGGATGTAGGTAGGACAGTCGTGGGAAGGACAGTCGTGGGTAGAGCAGCCGTGGGTAGGACAGTCGTGGGTAGGACGGTTGTAGGTAGGACAGTCGTGGGTAGAACAGTCGTGGGTAGGTTAAGTCGTGGGTAGGACGGATGTAGGTAGGACAGTCGTGGGAAGGACAGTCGTGGGTAGAGCAGACATGGATAGGACAGTCATGGGTAGGACAGTCGTGGGTAGGACAGCCATGGGTAGGGCAGGTCTTGGGTAGGACAATCGTGGGTAGGTGGTGGGTAGAACAGTTAAGGGTAGTGCAGTCTTATGTAGGACAGTCGTGGGTAGAACAGTTGTGGGTAGGACAGTTGTGGGTACCACAGTGGTGGGTAGGACAGTCGTGGGTAGGACAGCTGTGGGTAGGACAATCGTGGGCAGGACAATCGTGGGTAGGACAGTTGGGGTAGGATAGTCGTGGGTAGGACAATCATGGGTAGAACAGTCGTGGGTAGGACAGTCGTGGGTTCTCAGTTAATCTCTAAGATAACAAACAATAACAAACTGCCTGACTGGGCAAGGCAGTTTCACATGTTTGTTCCTCTTGCGCCCCCTCCATCCCTTCCTCAGTTCTCTTTCTCTCTCCCTCCCTCCCTCCTGCTTCCCCCCTCCCTTAGTACTTCCCTCCTTCCTCAGCCTCCTCAGTGAGCACCATTAAAAGGCCAATCACTATTTGGCCTTTTCAGCGGCACTTGAAGAGGCGCTTCACCCGGGCAGAAAAAGGAACAGAGAGGAAGGGAGAGAGACAAGGACTCCCAATTCACGGCGAGAGAGTGCGCGATGTGGTTCCATCTATACTTGTTGAGCAATTATCTCCTAACTACTTGTCCATCCCATCTTGGTACAAGAATGTTGATTTTGGCTAAATATGACCATGAAAAAACACGTACTGGATTTGGAATTTATTTATTAATTCTATTTGTATTGTGATGATGAGGCTGGTAAATTCAGAGTTATAATGGGGTCTACCTGGAGTCTACCTACCTGGAGGGTATTCCGGGGATCAACGCCCCCTGATACGCTGCAGTAACAGCCCGATACACTGCAGTAACAGCCTGATACATTGCAGTAACAGCCTGATACACTGCAGTAACAGCCTGATACACTGCAGTAACAGCCTGATACACTGCAATAACAGCCTGATACACTGCAGTAAAACAGCCTGATACACTGCAGTAACAGCCTGATACACTGCAGTAACAGCCTGATACACTGCAGTAACAGCCTGATACACTGCAGTAACAGCCTGATACACTGTAGTAACAGCCTGATACACTGCAGTAACAGCCTGATACACTGCAGTAACAGCCTGATACACTGCAGTAACAGCCTGATACACTGCAGTAACAGCCTGATACACTGCAGTAACAGCCTGATACACTGCAGTAACAGCCTGATACACTGCAGTAACAGCCTGATACACTGCAGTAACAGCCTGATACACTGCAGTAACAGCCTGATACACTGCAGTAACAGCCTGATACACTGCAGTAACACCCTGATACACTGCAGTAACAGCCTGATACACTGTAGTAACAGCCTGATACACTGCAGTAACAGCCTGATACACTGCAGTAACAGCCTGATACACTGCAGTAATATCTGATACACTGCAGTAACAGCCTGATACACTGCAGTAACAGCCTGATACACTGCAGTAACAGCCTGATACACTGCAGTAACAGCCTGATACACTGCAGTAACAGCCTGATACACTGCAGTAACAGCCTGATACACTGCAATAACAGCCTGATACACTGCAGTAACAGCCTGATACACTGCAGTAACAGCCTGATACACTGCAGTAACGGCTCCCTCGACTAAACTAACGCTGCTACACCATGGTGCTCATCCACGTTAATGACGTTTTAAACGTTTAATGGCGCTACGCAGCCACAGTGTTGCCAATCATGTCACAACAGTAATTAAAAATACGTTTTTTATGGGCTATATTTTTTTGCTTATTTTGGGCTTTTCAAATAATTGTACTTGCGGAAATATTTTTTTTTAAATAAAACTTTAAATTTCTGAATTTAAAATAAAGACAATAATTCTTGTAATTTTATGAAGGTTTAGCTGTATTTACTTGTGACCTGTATCGAGAGTTTTCCTAATCTCGCGGCCTGGAAGGGAGACGGGGGAGGGGGTCTCTGCTGAGTGCCTGGTTGACCAGGCTGTTGCTGCTGGCGACCTGCCAGACCACATATCCGTCACAGCCTGGTTGATCTGGCACACACTGGAGGTAGTGGTCAAGTTTCTGTCTGGAAACTTCTACACTTGTTCCGGTAATATTTCTGAGGTCTACTAGTAGCAGGTTGACTAGTAGACATACAGGTGTTGATACTGTTCTACGACTGTGGTTGTGGTTCACTTGCTTTTCACTGGGTTTGTATTGCACTTCCTCCAAAATCTCTCACTCCGGCATGTTATGATATTGTGTTGATTTGAGGCCAGGAGCTCCACAATCTTCCATGTATATATTATTGCATCTCTCTCTCTCTCTCTCTCTCTCTCTCTCTCTCTCTCTCTCTCTCTCTCTCTCTCTCTCTCTCTCTCTCTCTCTCTCTCTATCTATCTATCTATCTATCTATCTATCTAAAAAATTGTGCATTTCCAGTTTTTTGATGCGTTTCCAATAATTTAAATGCATACATAAGGGGGATTACCAATAGACACCTGGTTGTCTTCAAGAAGGCACTGGACAGGCACCTAAAGTCAGTACCTGACCCGCTGGGCTATGGCTCGTACGTCAGTTTGCGTAAGGCCAGCAGTAACATCCTGTTGATCAGACCCTGATCCACCACGACGACTGGTCTCAGACCGAGCCGCGGGGGCGTTGACCCCCGAAACCTTCTCTAGGTAAACTCCAGGTAATGCAAGCAGGGAATGCTTTGTATTTTTTCCAGCTCTTCCGTCTTCTACCTTGAATGGAACTGTCAACACTGAGCAGTACTCCAAGTGAGAGAGCATAGCTGATTTGAATTGTGTCCCCAATGGCATTATTTCTCTCTAGAAAACTCTTGGGTAAATCCATGCTGTCATTCTCCTGGTTTTTGCAGCATTTGATTTAATGTGTTCTTGCAACGATAGGTCAGCTGACATATATCCTGCTCTTTTCGTTCTACAGTGGTAACCCTTCTCTGTTTTATATACCGTTCATTTTGGAGTTCCACATTCTTGCCATATCTGAGCAATTGGAATTTGTACCCAATGTACCTCAGATTCTTTACTGTTTAATGAAAAGCTTTGCTTATGTCTTATTTCAGTTTTTCGTTGTTCTCTACAGATGTGACTTTCTTGCCAATTTTTGAGTCATCTGCAAAGGAAGATGCAAAACTGCATTGAATATGGCATTTTTAATTCATGAATATCGTCCATGATATTATCATCCCAGGGCTCTGACGTCAAGAAAATCCTTAAAGCAATTGTCTCATACCTTTACCTTTGATGTACCTTTGAAGGCTTTAAAGGTTTTGAAGATTCTAGTTATCCAACCTATCGTAATTTTTCTTGCTCTATGAGATCAACTTTGGTATTAAAGACGTAACTCCTGATTATTTTTCTTTGTTCTACTGAAGTTTAAAGTTAAAATAAACATCTTCAGAAATTCACAATTTAAAAAAAAAGATAATATAAGGATGGAAGATGAGAACAGTAACATTGTTAGCTTCTCCCTCCCTTCCCCATCCTTCTCTCCCTCCCTTCTCCATCCTTCTCTCCCTCCCTTCCCCATCCTTCTCTCCCTCCCTTCCCCATCCTTCTCTCCCTCCCTTCTCCATCCTTCTCTCCCTCCCTTCCCCATCCTTCTCTCCCTCCCTTCCCTATCCTTCTCTCCCTCCCTTCCCCATCCTTCTCTCCCTCCCTTCCCCATCCTTCTCTCCCTCCCTTCCCCATCCTTCTCTCCCTCCCTTCCCCATCCTTCTCTCCCTCCCTTCCCCATCCTTCTCTCCCTCCCTTCCCCATCCTTCTCTCCCTCCCTTACCGATCCTGCTCTGCCTCCCTTCCCATCATTCTCTCCCTCCCTTCCCCATCCTTCTCTCCCTCCCTTCCCCATCCTTCTCTCCCTCCCTTCCCCATCCTTCTCTCCCTCCCTTCCCCATCCTTCTCTCCCTCCCTTCCCCATCCTTCTCTCCCTCCCTTCCCCATCCTTCTCTCCCTCCCTTCCCCATCCTTCTCTCCCTCCCTTCCCCATCCTTCTCTCCCTTCCCCCCATCCTTCTCCCCTCCCTTCCCCATCCTTCTCTCCCTTCCTCCTTCTCCCCTCCCTTCCCCATCCTTCTCTCCCTTCCTCCCTTCCCCATCCTTCTCTCCCTCCCTTCCCCATCCTTCTCTCCCTCCCTTCCCCATCCTTCTCTCCCTTCCTTCCCCATCCCTCCTCCTCTTCCATTTTCCCCTTCTTGCCTGTCTTTCCCTTTGATCCTTACTACCTCTTCTTCCTTTTCCTTCCCCCACCCCTCTCCTGCCCCCACCCCTCTCCTGCCCCCACCCCTCTTCTGCCCCCACCTCTCTCCTTCCCCTTCCCCTCTCCTGCCCCCAGCCCTCTCCTGACCCCACCCCTCTCCTTTCCCCACCCTTCTCCTGCCCCCAGCCCTCTCCTGACCCCACCCCTCTCCTGACCCCACCCTTCTCCTGACCCCACCCCTCTCCTGACCCCACCCTTCTCCTGACCCCACCCCTCTCCTGACCCCACCCCTCTCCTGACCCCACCCCTCTCCTGACCCCACCCTTCTCCTGACCCCACCCCTCTCCTGACCCCACCCCTCTCCTGACCCCACCCCTCTCCTGACCCCACCCTTCTCCTGACCCCACCCCTCTCCTGACCCCACCCCTCTCCTGACCCCACCCCTCTCCTGACCCCACCCCTCTCCTGACCCCACCCTTCTCCTGACCCCACCCCTCTCCTGACCCCACCCCTCTCCTGACCCCACCCCTCTCCTGACCCCACCCCTCTCCTGACCCCACCCTTCTCCTGACCCCACCCCTCTCCTGACCCCACCCCTCTCCTGACCCCACCCCTCTCCTGACCCCACCCCTCTCCTGACCCCACCCCTCTCCTGACCCCACCCTTCTCCTGACCCCACCCCTCTCCTGACCCCACCCCTCTCCTGACCCCACCCCTCTCCTGACCCCACCCCTCTCCTGACCCCACCCCTCTCCTGCCCCCACCCCTCTCCTGACCCCACCCTTCTCCTGACCCCACCCCTCTCCTGACCCCACCCCTCTCCTGACCCCACCCCTCTCCTGACCCCACCCCTCTCCTGACCCCACCCCTCTCCTGACCCCACCCCTCTCCTGACCCCACCCTTCTCCTGACCCCACCCCTCTCCTGACCCCACCCCTCTCCTGACCCCACCCCTCTCCTGACCCCACCCCTCTCCTGACCCCACCCCTCTCCTGACCCCACACTCTCCTCCTTCCTTTATCTCTCCTCTTTGCTTCCTACTTCACTTTTTCCTTCTCTTCCATCATCGGTTTCTAGCTCCCTCCCATTTCCTATATCTCTACCCTCTCCTTATTCTCTCTCTCCCCCTCCGACAAAGTCTCCCCCCTTTTTCTAGTACCCCTTCCCCCTCCCCTTAGTTCCCTCTCAACCGCCCGCCCCAAGTCTTTTTTTTCCCCCATGTAACCCAATACTCCGGGGAAGGTGAGGATAGGGATGGGGATGGGGAGGGAAGAGGGGTTGGAGGGGAAGGGGAGGGAAGAGCGCGTCTGCGGGTGCGTGTGGACGCAGGGGTGTGTGCGCGCGCGTGTTTACCAAATTGATTTCTCCTGTTTGCGGATACAGAGGACTCGAACCTGTGGCTCTTTAGTAAGTTTATTCAGTTAATACAGTTACATAAATTATCATACATAACAGCATGTGTGTAGGTTATCCAGGATAACCCACCAAAAGGTCAGGCAAAGTGACTTATTTCCATTTGGGTCCTTGACCATGCTTGGTGACCGAAACCCGCTAATGGGTTCTTGTAGGGGTCCTGTCATGTACTTATTGTTGAAGCTGCGTGTGTGTGTGTGTGTGTGTGTGTGTGTGTGTGTGTGTGTACTCACCTAATTGTGGTTGCAGGGGTCGAGACTCAGCTTCTGGCCCCGCCTCTTCATTGACCGCTACTGGGTCCTCCCTCTCCCTGCTCCATGAGCTTTATCGTACCTCCTGGAGGTTACCTGGAGGTTATTCCGGGGATCAACGCCCCCGCTGCCCGGTCCATGACCAGGCCTCCCGGTGGATCAGGACCTGATCAACCAGGCTGTTACTGCTGGCCGCACGCAGTCCAACGTACGAGCCACAGCCCTGCTGATCCGGCACTGACTTTAGGTATCTGTCTTAAAGCTGTGTATGGTTCTTCCCTCCACTACACCACTTGCCAGACTATTCCACTGCCTGACAACTCTGTGGCTGAAGAAACACTTCCCAACATCCCTTTGGCTCATCTGAGTCTTCAACTTCCATTTGTGACCCCTTGTTTCTGTGTCCCATCTCTGGAACATCCTGTCTCTGTCCATCTTATCGATTCCACGCAGTATTTCGAATGTCGTTATCCTGTCACCCCTGAGCCTCCTGTCCTCCATTGTCGTCAGACCGATTTCCCTTAACCTTTCTTCGTAGGGCATTTCCCTTAGCTCTGGGACTAGCCTTGATGCAAACCTTTGCACTTTCTCTAATTTCTTGACGTGCCTGACCAGGTGTGGATTCCAAACTGGTGCTGCGTACTCCAGTATGGGCCTGACGTACACAGTCTGTGTGTGTATGGTGCCTGCCTTTGCCACTTCGTCAGTCTCGTAAACAAGTCTGACCACCACGAGGCTGAAAAAGTACTTCCTGACATTATTCTGACCTGACTGCGTGTGACTTACATCTGAGTCCTTGTCGACTGGTTCTTTACTCCTAACAACCTAGTCATGTTTACGTTATCAATCCCCGGAGTATTTTACACGTTTTTATTATATCTCTCCTAGTTCTATTCTCAGGTTCAGCTTCATGAGAGAGAAAGAAAAGATGGAGAGAGACAAATAGAATGAGAATGAAAGAAAGAAAGAGAAAGTTGCCTGTTTATAGTTACAGGGACAGAGGGAAATAAATGGTATAAAATACCGACACAATGGAAATATAAACACATATGAAGTATAATGTGATCCTTTATTGACAACGTTTCGCCCACACAGTGGGCGAAACGTTGTCAATAAATGATCACATTATACTGCATATGTTTATATTTCTAAAGGGACAGAGGTAGACTGTGGTCTTCCTTCTGCTGCTATTTACCTGGAGTTTACCTGTAGTCGCTTCCGGAGGCCACTGCCTCCGCAGTCAGGTCCCATACCAGACTTACTGGTTGCTGCCCTGATCGATTATTACAACCCAGGAGTCCCAAAGGCCTGTTATGCTGGGTGTAAAGGAAGCAAAATAAACACAGCAGAAAAACTTTTGACTTGTATTATCCTTCACCAATTTAAAACAGAATTATGTACACTATATACACTATGTACAACAATAGGTATTAGTGCACTCCACGGTAAGCAAGGCAGAATAGAAGCCACTAGAGAGCAGACCGTGCTTCAACCAGCTCTAGAATGGGAATGACAAGGGCAGACAGGTGTGTGGTACTCACAACACCTCTGCGATTGCCAAAACCATCTTCTCATTGCCTGGAACCTGGGTACTGATTGAACGACGGGGCCCCATCATCAATCCTTAGTACCTTTTTCGCTGGTTGGGGGAGATAGCCTTTCAATGAGGGTGTGTACATGCACCGAATAAAGGTTACGTACTCTTTGTATGCCACATCGATCAAGCTGTCAGTGACCGCATGAAGAGAGGGCGTTGAAGAGTCGTGGTCCCTTAACACTTGAGCTCTCACTGTACTCATAGGTTTAGCGCTTCTTTTTGATTATAATAATAATAAGAATCACTGTACTCATGGCTTCCCTGCTCTTCAATGGAAACACGAACCCAAGAAGGTGCAGGATAATAATAATTTCGGTGTGCAGGTTTGGGACCAATCCCTCCAGTATCTTCCAGGTATAGATTATGATGTATCTTTCTCGCCTACGTTCTAAGGAGTACAGTTCTTTTCTCCTCAGAACGCGGGCGAGAAAGACTAGTGTATAAAAAGATACTTCAGTATCGTCCTCCCTCAGGTAAACTCTGTTGTCTCTTATTCGTTATTTATCTGTTTTTATATATTATTTAATGATTTTGCAAAGTCTTGAGGTCACAGACCGGGCCGCGGGGGCGTTGAGCCCCGGAACTCTCTCCAGGTAAACTCCAGGTATACAATGTGTTTACCTCCGAGCCCAGCGGCCAGGGCTCAGGGGCCAGGGTTCAGGGGCCAAAGTTCAGGGGCCAGGGTTCAGGAGCCAGGGCTCAGGGGCCAGGGGAGGGCTGCGGGAGTAGAAAATGCTCTAAACCCCCTGTAAGGTAGTCTGTTACGAGGTAAACTTGCGTGTGTACACAAGTATAGTTATAGATTATATTATGCATGTTGCTCTGTTTTCTTGGTTGGATTCTTGAAGATGACGAGACTAAACGAGACTTTGTCAAAGTAGTGTGGTTAGTGGCGTTGGTAGTGGTTAGTGGCGTTGATGGTGGTAGTTAGTGGTGTTGGTGGTAGTTAGTAGTGGTGGTGATTAGTGGTGGTGGTGGTTAATGGCGTTCTTGGTTAGTAGTGTTGGTGGTGGTTAGTTGTGGTGGTGTTGGTGATGGTGGTTAGTGTTGTTGATGATGGTAGTTAGTGGTGTTGGTGGTGGTGGTTAGGTGTGTTGGTGGTGGTTAGGGGTGTTGGTGATGGTGGTTAGTGGTGTTGGTGATGGTGTTTAGTGGTGTTGGTGATGGTTAGTGGTGATGGTGATGGTTAGTGGTGATGGTGGTTAGTGGTGGTGGTGGTTAGTGGTGGTGGTGGTTTGTGCTGGTGGTGGTGGTGGTTTGTGGTGTTGATGGATATCTTGTACCTTACGACGACTCTAGGGCGGTCAGTGCCCCCGCGGCCCGTCCACAGATAAAGCCTCCTTGTTACTGGCTTGCTCAACCAGACTGTTGGTAGTGGCGCTGGTGCAACTGCTTTTGGAAGTGGCAATGCTGGTATGAATGCGAATAGTGGTGGTGATAGAGGAAGTATAGCAGTAATGCTGATAGTGTGGGTGGTGGTAGTAGTAGTAATAGTGGTGGTAGCAGTAGTGTTGTAGCATGGGTGGTGGTAGTGAGTGCTGGTAACAATAAAGGTGGTAGTGTGGGTGGTGGTAGTATGAGTTGTGGTGGCAGCAGTAGTGGTGGTAGTAGTAATAGTATTAGTAGTATGGGTGGTGGTAGCGTGGATGGTGGTAGTGGGTGGTGGTAACGTGGATGGTATTAGTAGTGGTGGTAGTGTGGTGGTGGTAGTCTGGGTGGTAGTGTGGGTGGTGGTAACATGGGTGGTCGCAGTGTGCGTGGTAGTAGTGATGGTAACGTGAGTGGTGGTAGTAGTAGGGGTGGTAGCGTAGATGGTTGCTACGTGGGTGTTAGTGTGGGTGGTGATAGTGTGGGTGGTGATAGTGTGGGTGGTAATAGTGTGGGTGGTGGTAGCGCGGGTGGTGGTAGTTCGGGTGGCGGTAGTGCGGGTGGTGGTAGTGTTAGGGGTGTTGGTAGCATGGGGGGTGGTCGTGTGGGTGGTAATAGTGTGGGTGGTGGTAGTGCAGGTGGTGGTGGTGGTAGTGCGGGTGGTGGTAGTGCGTGTGGTGGTAGTGCGGGTGGTGGTACTGCGGGTGGTGGTAGTATGGGTGGTGGTAGTGTGGGTGGTGGTAGTGTGGGTGGTGGTAATGTGGGTGGTGGTAGTGCTGGTGGTGGTAGTGTGGGTGGTGGTAGTGTGGGTGGTGGTAGTGTGGGTGGTGGTAGTGCTGGTGGTGGTAGTGTGGGTGGTGGTAGTGTGGGTGGTGGTAGTGTGGGTGGTGGTAGTGTGGGTGGTGGTATTGCTGGTGGTAGTAGTGTGGGTGGTG
>NC_091318.1:13507779-13535279 GCF_038502225.1 Cherax quadricarinatus
TTTCCCTCTCTCATTATTAGTAAAAATATGTTAGTTAAGGAAAGAACTGGAGAGTGTGTATCATCCTGTGCTTACCTCTTATACTTGATAACTTGTGAACTCTTCTTAAATTCAACTCCACGTCTAGTGTTTTTATTACTAGTAATACTATAAATGTGGAGAAGTTATACAACTGTAGAATGTCATACAACGCCGGAAAAATGGCAGATAATCGTGTTTGATTTAGTGAATTAGAGGGTAGACTTACGTGTGATTTGTTTGAAGATTGTTTGGAGTCTGGTGGTACGCCAGGCTTCAGTTGCATGAACTAGATAGCCTTCACCAGTGTCAAGGCAACTCCTTGAACAGCGCCCCTCTAAAGGAAGCCCAACGTGTGAAAGACCAGAAAAACCGGTCGCTATGAGCTCAGGCTGTGCTAGGAGCCGAGTCTCGACCCCAGTAAACATACTCGGTGAGTACACACACACACACACACATACACACACACAAACACACACACACACACACACACACACACACACACACACACACACACACACACACACACACACACACACACACACACACACACACACACACACACACATGGAATGGAATAGAATGGAATGGAAGAAGTATAGATGGCAAAGGACCCAGGAGAATAAGGAGAGCAGTCGTAGAGCCAGAAATGAATATGCACAGGTAGGAAGGGAGGCCCAACGAGAATATGAAAATGACATAGCAGCGAAAGCCAGATCTGACCCGAAGCTGTTGTACATCCACATCAGGAGGAAAACAACAGCCAAGGACCAGGTAATCAGGTTGAGGAGGAAAGAAGGGGAGATAACAAGAAACGACCGAGAAGTATGCGAGGTGCTTAACATGAGAGTCAAAGAAATGTTCACAGAGGAGACAGAAGAGACTCTAGAAAGAGAGAGAGGTGGAGTACACCATCAAGTGCTGGACACAATACATACAACCGAGGAAGAAGTGAAGAGGCTGCTAAGCGAGCTAGATACCTCAAAGACGATGTGGTCGGATATCTCTCCATGGGTCCTGAGAGAGGGAGCAGAGGTGCGATGTGTGCCACTAACAACAATCAACACATCTGTCGAAACAGGGCGACTACCTGAGGTATGGAAGACAGCTAATGTAGTCCTAACTTTTAGAAAAGGAGACAGACATGAAGGATTAAACTACAGATCAGTGTCACTGACATGTATGTTATGCAAAGTCATGGAGAAGATTACCAGGAGAAGAATGGTGGAGCACCTATAAAGAAATGTGCTTTTCAACGACAACCAGCATGGTTTCAGGGATGGGAAATACTGTGTCACAAACCTACTGGAGTTGTACGACAGGGTGACAGCAGTAAGACAAGTGAGAGAGGTGGGTAGATTGCATTTTCTTGGACTGTAAGAAGGCTTCTAACACAGTTCCACACAAGAGATTAGTGCATAAGCTGGAGGACCAGGCAGGTATAACAGGGAAAGCACTGCAGTGGATCAGGAAATATCTGTCGGGAAGACATCAGCGTGTGATGGTACGTGACGAGGTGTCAGAGTGAGCGCCTATGACGAGCGGGGTTCCAAATGGATCAGTCCTAGGACCGGTGCTGTTTCTGGTATATGTGAACGACATGACGGAAGGGACAGACTCAGAAGTGTCCTTGTTTGCAGATGATGTGAAGTTGATGGGAAGACTTCAATCGGACGAGTACCAGGCAGAACTACAAAGGGATCTGGACAGGCTGCAAGCCTGGTCCAGAAACTGGCTCCTGGAGTTCAACCCCACCAAGTGCAAAGTCATGAAGATTGGGGAAGGGCAAGAAAACCGCAGACATAGTACAGTCTAGGGAGTCAGAGACTACAAACCTCACTCAAGGAAAAGGATCGTGGGGTGAGTATAACACCAAGCACATCTCCTGAGGTGCACATCAATCAAATAACTGCTGTAGCATATGGGCGCCTAGCAAACCTAAGGCTAACATTCCGGCATCTCAATAAGGAATCGTTCAGGACCCTGTACACCGTGTATGTCAGGCCTATATTGGAGTATGCAGCACCAGTTTGAAACCCACACCTAGCCAAGCACATAAGGAAATTAGAGAAAGTGCAAAAGTTTGCAACAAGACTAGTCCCTGAGCTAATGGGCATGTCCTACGACGAGAGGTTAAGGGCAAATCGACCTGGCAACACTGGAGGACAGGAGAGACAGGGAATATGTGATAACAACATAAAATTCTGAGAGGAACTGACAAGGTGGACAGAGACAGGATGTTCCAGAGATAGGACACAGCAACAAGAGGCCACAATTGGAAGTTGAAGACACAGATGATTCACAAGGATGTTAGGAAGTATTTCTTAGTCACAGAGTTGTCAAGAAGTTCAATAGTCTGGAAAGTGATGTAGTAGAGGCAGGATCTATACATAGCTATAAGAAGAGGTATGATACAGCTCATGGAGCACGAAGAGGGACCTAGTAGCGGCCAGTGAAGAGGCGGGGCCAGGAGCTGTAAGTCGACCCTTGCAGCCACAGATAGTTGAGTACACACACAAATGGCAACAAAATACATTATTATGAAAGGTGACTTTATTGTGGAGGGAATGAAAGTAAAGAACATTAAAAGAAAATACTTTCGTGAGATAATATTGCCAGCGGGACAATATTATCTCCTAATGTAATATAATGTAAAGAATTTATTATAAAAAATGTGGCAGAAAAAATAAGAGCCTACCGAGAATAAAAAAAAAAACTTCGCAAAATAAGCAATAAGGAAAGAGACAAGGGAGTCGAAGTCATTTAAAAAATTGATTTAACCTTCAAAAGTGTCACGTGATATTAAGGAAAGTACTACGAACACAGGTATTGTTTAAATACCTGCTGTACTTGGCAGTAAAGGTAGAATACCAGTGAGGGAGCAATCAGTAAAGCAAGGAAGACTGTTTTTTTTTTTTTAAGAATAAAGCAATCACCAGATGTTTACTTTAGAACACCAGAATATTCCTCATCACTGACGTTACTTACAGTTATACACAGCATTTATAACAAGCTTGACACATACCTTTAACGAGAGAGAGAGAAAGAGAGAGAGAGAGAGAGAGAGGGAGAGAGAGAGAGAGAGAGAGAGAGAGAGAGAGAGAGAGAGAGAGAGAGAGAGAGAGAGAGAGAGAGAGAGAGAGAGAGAGAGAGAGAGAGAGAGAGAGAGAGAGAGAGAGAGAGAGAGAGAGAGGTGTATAAGATGCAGCTTATACACCATTACAGATGACAGAAGCTACTGAAAATAGGTGAAGAACTGACCTCCAATGCTGACTCTAGTTACAAGGTAAGCCAACCTGGAGCTCATCCCATCACTCAGATTGGTTAACTTGTTCGTGGTGACTGTATGCAAACAGGGACCTTAAACTCCCATAGGATACAAACTGATATACTTTAAGCTGATTATTAATAGTATGCGGGATGTGTGCTTGTGTGTGATACACACTGAATAAAATTGACGCATTCAATGTATGGCTCGAAAAGACAAGCAAAACAGGTTTATACTGGGGCAACGTTTCGCTCTGAATAGTACTTTATCAAGTTATTTATGATCTTAGTAACAAATCGTTTAAAGACATTGACCTTCTAAACCTAGGATATACATTACTAGTGAAAGCCTTACTTGTATTTACGTGGAGTTAGTTGGGCCACGGTAAGTAGCAGGTGGTGACGCACAAGGTTGGAAAGTGCACTGCGCTGCGACTTTCTCCTAGGTCAACAAAACTTCCTGTTGTTCCAGAGGTGAACTCCGGGCCAAGCGAGGTCAGGTCAACAACCCTTTGCTTACCTTCTCTAAACGCTGACATTACATCAGAAAAGTCGCTCCAACTCCTAACTAGTCCATTGCCTAACAAAAATGCATAGAAGATCAGATCAACATGTATTCTCAGAGTAACGATGACTGGAGACCTGTAAAACGCTTCTGGGTAATCGCTAGGGCGGCGCCGCAAACAAATAACATATCAGGTGTTAAGGTGTTTGACATGCTGACTTGTGCCTCGCCTGGCGTGTGATAAGCTCAGACAAACACAGCAGCTCACTCAGCTGGAAGAAACATCTCTTGATACCAGGATGCTCAACCCGGTCTGCTAGTATTTGTCATCCAAACTATTTAAGTCATTCTTATTCTTCTTCCATTTCTTTCTTCTTTGCCATCTTGTCCTCTCCCTTCTCTTCTTTCTCTCCCTCCCTGCTTCTCAGCCTCCACTTCTCCCTCCTTCTTCTCTTCCTTGTCCTCCTCCTGCTCTCATACGACAGGAAACAGCGTTCCTTGTATATTACATCAGCTCTTTTTTTTTAAAAGAAACCACACACAATGAATTTAAACTTAATTTTAAAATAGAAAAAGAATTGATACGTTCATGACATAAAGATCAAGAATGATCTTTAGCGGCATTCTTGCTCCTCGAAAAGACTATAATAAATAATAAAAAAATACAAAGGCAAGCAAACAAGGGAGCCGTGTGTAGGAACGAGGGTGTTTGCATACTGACAGATACGACCACACAAACATGGAGTCGCGCATTTGGAGAAGGAATTTGTTCGACTTGTTTTGAAATCTCTCACATTGTATTACTTTGTCTGGTCAACTGTATTCAATATTTACCCCTCTATTATAGGAGAGAAATTACATCTCTACTGAAACAAATCTTTGCTTCTGATGTTATATCTGTTTCATTTATGCGTCTCCGATTGAATAATAAAAAAATATTCTTTATTTTTTAAATAAAGAATATCAAGTCTTTTTAACCATTGTAAATGCTTGTATTGGGTTACCTATGATTCTTCGCCTTGCAAGGCTGAATAAACTGGGCTCTTCCAAACAGGTTTCTTTACGATTTATTCTCATGTTGCTCGAGCTGGAACACTTCAATTTGTTCATGTTCTTCAAATATTTATCTATGATTTACCTTTGACTTATTGCCTGAAGATAGAGACGTGTCTGAAACTCTCTTGGTTTATGGTTGAGCTGCAGGGGTCTGGGGAAGGGGGTCTACATAGTGTTCCGAGGGTCGAAGCCCCCGCGGCCCGGTGGATGGCCTGATGAACCAGGTTGCTGGTGCTAGCAGTACAGAGTCCAACGTATGCACCACAGCCAGGCTGTTCAGTAACTTACTTGAAAAAAAAAAAAATTGTCAAGTTCTGTCTTGAAAACAGCCAGAGTCTGTTGGTAATCCCGCGTATATTATAATATATATATATATATATATATATATATATATATATATATATATATATATATATATATATATATATATATATATATATATATATATTGACAAAATACATTGACAAAAATACAATATTGAGTAAAACAACATAGATAACTCAGATCTACATTTCGAATACTTCGTCCAGCTCCCCGGCAGTGGGCCGCATGCCCAGAATGCTGTAGGCATTTCCTCTCTGGATTGCGACACTGAGTCTCTGAAAAGGAAGCTGGTCGCCCTATGGTCCTTGGTTACTATGATGTTTTTTCACCCAGCTCTTTGAGGAATTTTAGAGCACACTTGCCCCATGCTTCAAGGGTCTCCGACCCTATTGGGATGAAGTTATAGCAAGGGGGAAGGTCTTCATATTTGCGGGTCTTCTGGGTTACCCTATGGCTGGCAGCTCCACCCCCTTCAGCTACGGAGTATGACAAGTAGGTGTCTGTCAATGTGGCGGCACAGGTGTAGTCCCAGGCAATCTGCTTTCCATCCTTCCAAGGTAGCATAGTGGCTCCATCAGGACGCTTTTGACTTCCGTCAGACCTCTGCGCTTGGGGTTCCCGTTGAGCTCGGCAACGGGCTGTGGCGAGGTTTCTCTTTTTGATGTCATTGACCTCCTCATATATATATATATATATATATATATATATATATATATATATATATATATATATATATATATACTATTTCCTGGGAGTATTTGACACCATCTGAAGAGCTTCTAACTTTCATGGTTGATGATTTACGGTTGCAGCTTTAAAATCCTAAATATGTTAAGAATAAAGAGGCACAATACCGTGACTGGAACAATACATTACTTAATGGTCCAAGTCGGACCGAAACGTCGTCATAAGTTTCTTTCTCCTATGTTCGGGTATCCTGAATATGTATCCTTTGAAGCGGGGAGAGGGAGAGAGAGAGAGAGAGAAAGAGAGAGAGTTAAATGTAACTGATTTCAATCTTCTATTTCTTGTTTCTTTCGACAGAGACGGCAAAACTTCTGGGGGCGCTGCTCCCCAAGGCGGTTCGACCCATCTGGACAGCGGCTCAGAGTCCCTGGATGAAGTGAAGCCTTCGCTGTCCTCCCTCGACTCACCACTACCCAACGTAAACAGCCACATTGTCCAGGTTAGTGTATAAACATGGCGCACACCTTGCAGCTTGTGTCATCTGTCTTAGTGTAGCAGCTCGTGTTATCTTAGTGTAGCAGCTTGTGTCATCTGTCTTAGTGTAGCAGCTTGTGTCATCTTAGTGTAACAGCTTATGTCATTTGTCTTAGTGTAGCAGCTTGTAACAGCTTATGTCATTTGTCTTAGTGTAGCAGCTTGTGTCATCTTAGTGTAACAGCTTGTGTCATCTGTCTTAGGGTACGAGCTTGTGTCATCTTAGTGTAACAGCTTGTGTCATCTGTCTTAGTGTAGCAGCTTGTGTCATCTTAGTGTAGCAGCTTGTGTCATCTTAGTGTAGCAGCCTGTGTCATCATAGTGTAGCAGCTTGTGCCATCTTAGTGTAGCAGCTTGTGTCATCTTAGTGTAGCAGCTTGTGTCATCTTAGTGTAGCAGCTTGTGTCATCTTAGTGTAGCAGCTTGTGTCATCTTAGTGTAGTAGCTTGTGTCATCTGTCTTAGTGTAGCAGTTTGTGTCATCTGTCTTAGTGTAGCAGTTTGTGTCATCTGTCTTAGTGTAGTAGCTCGTCTCGTCTGTCTTAGTGTAATAGCTTGTGTCGTCTGTCTTCGTGTAGCAGCTTGTGTCATCTGTCTTAGTGTAGCAGCTTGTGTCATCTGTCTTAGTGTAGCAGCTTGTGTCATCTGTCTTAGTGTAGCAGCTTGTGTCATCTGTCTTTGTGTAGTAGCTTGTGTCATCTGTCTTAGTGTAGCAGCTTGTGTCATCTGTTTTAGTGTAGTAGCTCGTCTCGTCTGTCTTAGTGTAATAGCTTGTGTCGTCTGTCTTCGTGTAGCAGCTTGTGTCATCTGTCTTAGTGTAGCAGCTTGTGTCATCTGTCTTAGTGTAGCAGCTTGTGTCATCTGTCTTAGTGTAGCAGCTTGTGTCATCTGTCTTAGTGTAGCAGCTTGTGTCATCTGTCTTAGTGTAGCAGCTTGTGTCATCTGTCTTAGTGTAGCAGCTTGTGTCATCTGTCTTAGTGTAGCAGCTTGTGGCATCTGTCTTAGTGTAGCAGCTTGTGTCATCTGTTTTAGTGTAGCAGCTTGTGTCATCTGTCTTAGTGTAGCAGCTTGTGTCATCTGTCTTAGTGTAGCAGCTTGTGTCATCTGTCTTCGTGTAGCAGTTTGTGTCATCTGTCTTAGTGTAGCAGCTTGTGTCATCTGTCTTAGTGTAGCAGCTTGTGTCATCTGTCTTAGTGTAGCAGCTTGTGGCATCTGTCTTAGTGTAGCAGCTTGTGGCATCTGTCTTAGTGTAGCAGCTTGTGTCATCTGTCTTAGTGTAGTAGCTTGTGTCATCTGTCTTAGTGTAGCAGCTTGTGTCATCTGTCTTAGTGTAGCAGCTTGTGTCATCTGTCTTAGTGTAGTAGCTTGTGTCATCTGTCTTAGTGTAGTAGCTTGTGTCATCTGTCTTAGTGTAGCAGCTTGTGTCATCTGTCTTAGTGTAGCAGCTTGTGTCATCTGTCTTAGTGTAGCAGTTGTGTCATCTGTCTTAGTGTAGCAGCTTGTGTCATCTGTCTTAGTGTAGTAGCTTGTGTCATCTGTCTTAGTGTAGTAGCTTGTGTCATCTGTCTTAGTGTAGCGATTTGTGTCATGTGTCTTAGTGTAGCAGCTTGTGTCATCTGTCTTAGTGTAGTAGCTTGTGTCATCTGTCTTAGTGTAGTAGCTTGTGTCATCTGTCTTAGTGTAGTAGCTTGTGTCATCTGTCTTAGTGTAGCAGCTTGTGTCATCTGTCTTAGTGTAGCAGCTTGTGTCATCTGTCTTAGTGTAGCGATTTGTGTCATCTGTCTTAGTGTAGTAGCTTGTGTCATCTGTCTTAGTGTAGCAGCTTGTGTCATCTGTCTTAGTGTAGCAGCTTGTGTCATCTGTCTTAGTGTAGCGATTTGTGTCATGTGTCTTAGTGTAGCAGCTTGTGTCATCTGTCTTAGTGTAGTAGCTTGTGCCACCTGTCTTAGTGTAGCAGCTTGTGTCATGTCTTAGTGTAATAGCTTGTGTCATCTGTCTTAGTGTAGTAGCTTGTGTCATCTGTCTTAGTGTAGTAGCTTGTGTCATCTGTCTTAGTGTAGTGATTTGTGTCATCTACCTTAGTGAATTAGCTTGTATCATCTTCCACATATACCTTTGAAGAGTTTCGAAAGCTTCACTGCTCTCGGAGCCCGGTCATGGGCCAGGCAATACTGTACTTCTGCTTATCATGCAGTCCTCTACTCCTGCTTATCGTGCACTCTTGCTTAAACAGAACCTTACAAGCAAGCGGTGGTTAGCAAATGATAATATTCACGGCACTTTTACTCTCTACACTGGAGCACTGCTCAACACTTTTCAAAGGCAGATTAAATTTACAAGTCTGGAGAATAGACAGAGAATTCCCGCTGCCTATCTAAATTAAGCCAGACGCCAGTATTACTGAGAACATCCAAACTCTCTCAAATACGTATCCTGGAACACAAGCGAGAGACATACAGTTAGTTTTCTACACCTTGAAAATACTGGAGGGATTGGTACCTAGTCTTTTCAAGGAAATTATTTCTTAAGATAAACGAAGTTCAGCAACGGTACTAAGTTCTCCAGACGAGAAGTGGGGAGTAACAAGTATTTCAAGACAAAACTGAATAAATATATAGGTCCGAATACCCTTAACTGTTTCAAAGGGGCAATCAGATATGTTTCTAGAGTCAGTTTCTGATCACTCGGGTTATGGTATCTTCGTTATACTGGCGTGCTGCTGCTGCCAACAGCAGCTTGACTGATCAGGCCATCAAGCAGGAGAACTGGTTAAGGACCAAGTCACTGGGCCATGACCCCGGAATCAATAAAAGATAACAGGTAGACAACAGTTGTGGAATGCGTCTAATGATGAGGATGATGATAATTTACAAACTACGGCTTTTCATTAGATGACTTTTTCTACCGCCAGGGACTTCATCAATTAAGTGATAAAATTTCTGGCGGACGAAACGTTCTCTAATAAAATACTACAACCCGCAATGCCATTATCATATTTTTCAACAAACTGATCGTATCCCACCGAGGCAGGGTGACCTAAAAAGAAAAACGAAAGTTTTAAAAAGAAAAACAGATTTTTAAACTTAGTAATTTATACATAAGAGGTTACTAGGCATTGAAAGATGACCAAAACGCAGATGTGATTTACACAGATTTTGCAAAGGCGTTTGACAAATGCGATCATGGAGTGATAGCGCACAAAATGAGGTCCATGAGCATTACAGGGAAGGTAGGCATATGGATCTTCGGGCTCCTAACACACAGAACACAAAAAGTAGTAGTAAACAGAGCGAGATCCAGCATCAGTGAGGTCAAAAGCTCAGTGCCCCAAGGCACTGTCCTGACACCTCTGCTGTTTCTCATCCTCATAGCAGACATAGATAAAAACACCCGGCACACTTTTGTATCATCATTTGCAGATGACACTAAAATAAGCATGAAAATCACTACGCTAAAGGACACGGAAAAAGTACAGGAAGACGTAAGCAGGGTTTTCCAGTGGGCAGTGGAAAACAACATGACGTTCAATGGTGACAAGTTCCAGCTGCTTAGGTATGGAAAGAATGATGAACTCAAAAGGAACACTATATACAAAACTCAAGAGGGTCACCAAATAGAACGTAAGGAACACGTAAAAGACCTAGGAATAATTATGTCAGCGGACCTTTCTTTTAAAGACCATAACAAGACGAAGATCACGATAGCCAGGAAGATGAAGGGGTGGGTATTGAGAACTTTCAAAACAAGGGAAATAATACCGATGGTGACACTTTTCAAATCACTAGTGCTCCCTCACTTAGAATATTGCTCTGTGCTGACGGCCCCGTTCAAAGCAGGAGAAATATCGGAGCTGGAACAAATACAGAGATCGTTTACGGCTCACATTGAGCCAGTAAAGCACCTAAATTACTGGGAACGCTTCAAGTCTTGAATATGTACTCATTGGAGGAGAGATACATGATAATATATACCTGGAAAGTACTCGAGGGTTTGGTCCCAAATCTGCACACTGCCATAACAGCATACTGGAGTGAGAGATACGGGAGGAAGCGCAAAATAAACCCAGTGAGGAGCAGGGGTGCGGTGGGGACAATAAGGGAACATTGTATCAACATCCGGGGTCCCAGACTACTCAACATCTTACCAGAAGATATCAGAAACACAGCTGGAACAAGTGTAGAAGCCTTCAAGAGAAAACTGGACAAGTATCTTCACCAGGTGCCAGATCAACCAGGCTGTGATGGATATGTGGGGCAGCAGGACACCAACAGCAACAGCCAAGCAACAGACGAGCCTGGCCCATGGCCGGGCTCAGAGTAGACAAACTCTTGAAATTCTTCAAAGGTATATCAAAGGCTCCAGACATTTTAGTCGTCTCTTACAACACGCATGGCTTACGGAGGAAGAATTCTGTTCCACTTCCCCAGGAGATGAGAGGAAATAAGCAAGAACAAGAAGTATTAAAAAATAGAAGAAAACCCAGACGGGTGTGTATATACGTCATTATCATATTATTATTATAATCACAACTAAGCACTAAACCCACAAGGATCATACAGAGCTGCATTATTATCATGCTGTTGCTATAATTGAGCATTTTACATATTCGGGTCTAATGACGTGTAATTTTTGAGATTAAGTGAGCAAGTTGCATTTGACATCTTCTTGTGACCAGTTGATAAGGTGATAAATCCGGCTGTACTGTTGCTAGCGGAGTGTTATGGATCAGTCGGGTTTTTTGCCCGAATTCCGAATGAAATATCGGGATAGTTTTAGTGTAGATAAAAATTTCGGCAGTGTTGCGACATGAAATCGATGCGGCTTATCTTATTTCGACCGGAGAAGAGGCCGACGAGCGCTTACAGATTCTTCTTCGTCCTGTTACAGAATGAACAATAGTTAACAAGATTGTCGTTATGTTGACGTCCATTAAATAGTGAATCCGAGTTAATTTCTTTGATCTCTAAATCTAGTATCTAAAACAGAGGGAGGGAACTGTCTCCCTCTTCTAGGGTGAATAGATGAAGAGTTCTCTTATTATTATTATTATTATTATTATTATTATTATTATTATTATTATTATTATTATTATTATTATTATTATTATTATTACTATTGTTATTATTATTATTATTATTATTATTATTATTATTATTATTATTATTATTATTGTTGTTGTTGTTGTTGTTGTTGTTGTTGTTATTGTTGTCGTTGCTTATATTCCTGTGGACGAACTAAAACAGCAATACTGTAGTCAAAATAAAATAAAAAATCTAGTTGTTGTACTGGTATATAAAGTACACAGTATCACTCCCAAGTGCCTCACATTAATCTTAAACTCTATTGACAGGTTTGAGTTTTGCTTTTTACTGTGTTCTAGATTTTTTTTCCCCCCCGTTATTCCACGGTTCACATTGAACATCAAACTGTTTTTCGTGGCTTATTTACCTGGAGTTTACCTGGAGAGAGTTCCGGGGGTCAACGCCCCCGCGGCCCGGTCTGTGACCAGGCCTCCTGGTGGATCAGAGCCTGATCAACCAGGCTGTTGCTGCTGGCTGCACGCAAATCAACGTACGAGCCACAGCCCGGCTGATCCGGAACTGACTTTAGGTGCTTGTCCAGTGCCAGCTTGAAGACTGCCAGGGGTCTGTTGGTAATCCCCCTTATGTGTGCTGGGAGGCAGTTGAACAGTCTCGGGCCCCTGACACTTATTGTATGGTCTCTTAACGTGCTAGTGACACCCCTGCTTTTCATTGGGGGGATGGTGCATCGTCTGCCAAGTCTTTTGCTTTCGTAGTGAGTGATTTTCGTGTGCAAGTTCGGTACTAGTCCCTCTAGGATTTTCCAGGTGTATGTAATCATGTATCTCGCCCTCCTGCGTTCCAGGGAATACAGGTTTAGGAACCTCAAGCGCTCCCAATAATTGAGGTGTTTTATCTCCGTTATGCGCGCCGTGAAAGTTCTCTGTACATTTTCTAGGTCGGCAATTTCACCTGCCTTGAAAGGTGCTGTTAGTGTGCAGCAATATTCCAGCCTAGATAGAACAAGTGACCTGAAGAGTGTCATCATGGGCTTGGCCTCCCTAGTTTTGAAGGTTCTCATTATCCATCCTGTCATTTTTCTAGCAGATGCGATTGATACAATGTTATGGTCCTTGAAGGTGAGATCCTCCGACATGATCACTCCCAGGTCTTTGACGTTGGTGTTTCGCTCTATTTTGTGGCCAGAATTTGTTTTGTACTCTGATGAAGATTTAATTTCCTCATGTTTACCATATCTGAGTAATTGAAATTTCTCATCGTTGAACTTCATATTGTTTTCTGCAGCCCACTGAAAGATTTGGTTGATGTCCGCCTGGAGCTTTGCAGTGTCTGCAATGGAAGACACTGTCATGCAGATTCGGGTGTCATCTGCAAAGGAAGACACGGTGCTGTGGCTGACATCCTTGTCTATGTCGGATATGAGGATGAGGAACAAGATGGGAGCGAGTACTGTGCCTTGTGGAACAGAGCTTTTCACCGTAGCTGCCTCGGACTTTACTCTGTTGACGACTACTCTCTGTGTTCTGTTAGTGAGGAAATTATAGATCCATCGACCGACTTTTCCTGTTATTCCTTTAGCACGCATTTTGTGCGCTATTACGCCATGGTCACACTTGTCGAAGGCTTTTGCAAAGTCTGTATATATTACATCTGCATTCTTTTTGTCTTCTAGTGCATTTAGGACCTTGTCGTAGTGATCCAATAGTTGAGACAGACAGGAGCGACCTGTTCTAAACCCATGTTGCCCTGCGTTGTGTAACTGATGGGTTTCTAGATGGGTGGTGATCTTGCTTCTTAGGACCCTTTCAAAGATTTTTATGATATGGAATGTTAGTGCTATTGGTCTGTAGTTCTTTGCTGTTGCTTTACTGCCCCCTTTGTGGAGTGGGGCTATGTCTGTTGTTTTTAGTAACTGTGGGACGACCCCCGTGTCCATGCTCCCTCTCCATAGGATGGAAAAGGCTCGTGATAGGGGCTTCTTGCAGTTCTTGATGAACACAGAGTTCCATGAGTCTGGCCCTGGGGCAGAGTGCATGGGCATGTCATTTATCGCCTGTTCGAAGTCATTTGGCGTCAGGAAGACTTGGTTTATATCAGCTGTGTCGTCAATGGGTCGGTTAGGTTAGGTTAGGTTAGGTTAGGTTATATAAATTCATCATGGTCTACGAAGGGTGATACAGTGCTACGTGTCACTGTCTGTGTTGTAAGAACCAGAACTGGAGCCAAATGAACTGGGGTCCTGATGAAACGAGCCGTATTCTGGTTCAGCTAGTGGGTTGCTGACCTGGCCTGGAACGAGGTCACGGGGGCAGTGACCCTTAGGAACTACTACAGGTAACCTACAGGTATTACTCGCTTGGTTCGATTTGTTAAAACGATAAATAACTGTCCCTCCATGCTTCCACTATTATACTAAGATCACACCTGTTGAAGGCTTTGGAAAATATGTGAATGTTTCAACTGCATTTTCTTTGTCATTCAATGGGTTTAAGACCATGTCGTAAAGGTCCAGGAATTGTACAAGGTATGAGTTCCCTGCCCTCGACACGTGTTGTCCTCGGTTGTGTAAGTGTTGTGAACCCATGAGTTTAGAAAGCTCCCTTCTCAAAATTCCTTCAAAGATCTTGACGATTTGGGATGTCTGTGTTATCAGTCTACAGATTTTTGCTATTGTTTTACCGCCACCTTAGTGGATTAATTTTAAGATTTATAAATTTTGTCACCGGAGTGGCTAGTTTATGTAGCCCATATCCATTCTATGGATGGTAGTACAAGAGCATATGGATAAACAAAAGGCACAGGAATTAGGCCCCAAAAGGGGTTAACTGGAGTACATCTGGATTTATATCTACAGTTCACTTATTTGTACCTTAGTGGAGTGGGACTATACCAGTTGTTTTTAATGACTGCGAAATGACACCTGTGTCCGACACAATCTGAAGGCTTGATCAAGCGAACATCTGATCAAGAAGTCGTTAAATAAAGCCTCGCCGTTCTGATCTTTTAGTTGTAACCCATTTATTGGCAGCTTCCCTGTCACTCCTCGAGAATTACCTTGCATTTCAAACCCAGGGCAAGTTCCCTTCTTCTTTGTGTTCCCCCCACCAGAAACACTGTTGATCCTTAACAAGTTCCTGTTTTAAACCAGCTAAGAGTACTTCAGATCCATTGTAAACTCTACTTATAGTCTTCTTTGTCTTCTTTCACTGAGTACAGATAATGACGTCGGCAGCATCTCCACTAGTCTCATTATTAATAATATTATGAGAGTTCATATACCACATCAAGCAGTAATAATAATGTCGCTAATGCTAATCATAATAATTTTTTATGATACTGCATTAATAAAATATTGAAATGGAATAATGATAATTTTTAAAACAATAATTAAGTGTATAATATTCGACATCTACAATACACAGCGATCAAAATTATATTACAGCCGTACACAATAACAGGAATCAAAATTATATTACAGCTGTACACAATAACAGGAATCAAAATTAGTAAATTACAAACAGTAAAGAAATTCAGGTTATTTTAACGCCAAAAATTTAATAAGAAAACTTGGGAAATTATTCTTAGTATTATCATCAATAAAACTTTACATAATTAATAAAGCCGAGATGATTTAGTCCAATACAATTTTCCAAATGATTATACTGAGGCTTATATCATTTTAATATCATTACGAGACTAATAATTAGTGAATACCGACAATACTTGAGATATAATCACAAGAGGTCATTAAATATTACAGTAGCACTATGGTAAGTGAGGGAGCAGGTGTGTCCCAGGATAACTGTGTGTCCGTCAGTGGTACTGTGTTGTTGCTGTGTGTCCGTCAGTGGTGCTGTGTCTTGCTGCTGTGTGTCCGTCAGTGGTGTTGTGTCTTGCTGCTGTGTGTCCGTCAGTGGTGCTGTGTCTTGTTGCTGTGTGTCCGTCAGTGGTGCTGTGTCTTGTTGCTGTGTGTCCGTCAGTGGTGCTGTGTCTTGTTGCTGTGTGTCAGTCAGTGGTGCTGTGTCTTGTTGCTGTGTGTCAGTCAGTGGTGCTGTGTCTTGCTGCTGTGTGTCCGTCAGTGGTGCTGTGTCTTGTTGCTGTGTGTCAGTCAGTGGTGCTGTGTCTTGCTGCTGTGTGTCCGTCAGTGGTGCTGTGTCTTGCTGCTGTGTGTCAGTCAGTGGTGCTGTGTCTTGCTGCTGTGTGTCAGTCAGTGGTGCTGTGTCTTGCTGCTGTGTGTCAGTCAGTGATGATGTGTCCTGCTGCTGTGTGTCAGTCAGTGGTGCTGTGTCTTGCTGCTGTGTGTCAGTCAGTGGTTCTGTGTCTTGCTGTTGTGTGTCAGTCAGTGGTACTGTGTCCTGCTGCTGTGTGTCAGTCAGTGGTACTGCGTCTTGATGCTGTGTGTCAGTCAGTGGTGCTGTGTCCTGCTGCTGTGTGTCAGTCAGTTGTGCTGTGTCCTGCTGTTGTGTGTCAGTCAGTGGTGCTGTGTCCTGCTGTTGTGTGTCAGTCAGTGGTGCTGTGTCCTGCTGTTGTGTGTCAGTCAGTGGTGCTGTGTCCTGCTGTTGTGTGTCAGTCAGTGGTGCTGTGTCCTGCTGTTGTGTGTCAGTCAGTGGTGCTGTGTCCTGCTGTTGTGTGTCAGTCAGTGGTGCTGTGTCCTGCTGTTGTGTGTCAGTCAGTGGTGCTGTGTCTTGCTGCTGTGTGTCAGTCAGTGGTGCTGTGTCCTGCTGTTGTGTGTCAGTCAGTGGTGCTGTGTCCTGCTGTTGTGTGTCAGTCAGTGGTGCTGTGTCCTGCTGCTGTGTGTCAGTCAGTGGTGCTGTGTCCTGCTGTTGTGTGTCAGTCAGTGTTGCTGTGTCTTGCTGTTGTGTGTCAGTCAGTGGTGCTGTGTCCTGCTGTTGTGTGTCAGTCAGTGGTGCTGTGTCCTGCTGTTGTGTGTCAGTCAGTGGTGCTGTGTCCTGCTGTTGTGTGTCAGTCAGTGGTGCTGTGTCCTGCTGCTGTGTGTCAGTCAGTGGTGCTGTGTCCTGCTGTTGTGTGTCAGTCAGTGGTGCTGTGTCCTGCTGTTGTGTGTCAGTCAGTGGTGCTGTGTCCTGCTGCTGTGTGTCAGTCAGTGGTGCTGTGTCCTGCTGTTGTGTGTCAGTCAGTGGTGCTGTGTCCTGCTGTTGTGTGTCAGTCAGTGGTGCTGTGTCCTGCTGCTGTGTGTCAGTCAGTGGTGCTGTGTCCTGCTGTTGTGTGTCAGTCAGTGGTGCTGTGTCCTGCTGTTGTGTGTCAGTCAGTGGTGCTGTGTCCTGCTGTTGTGTGTCAGTCAGTGGTGCTGTGTCCTGCTGTTGTGTGTCAGTCAGTGGTGCTGTGTCCTGCTGTTGTGTGTCAGTCAGTGGTGCTGTGTCCTGCTGTTGTGTGTCAGTCAGTGGTGCTGTGTCCTGCTGCTGTGTGTCAGTCAGTGGTGCTGTGTCCTGCTGTTGTGTGTCAGTCAGTGGTGCTGTGTCCTGCTGTTGTGTGTCAGTCAGTGGTGCTGTGTCCTGCTGTTGTGTGTCAGTCAGTGGTGCTGTGTCCTGCTGTTGTGTGTCAGTCAGTGGTGCTGTGTCCTGCTGCTGTGTGTCAGTCAGTGGTGCTGTGTCCTGCTGTTGTGTGTCAGTCAGTGGTGCTGTGCCCCAACAAACTGGTAACTCTGCTGCACTGCATTCACTGATTCATTAAAACTATCAATAATTTACTATTATTAATTAATGAAAGTGTGTATATATATCAATATCAAGTGCTGCTGACTGTGATCTTTCTCTGTATGTACCCGCTTGTTTCTGCGTGATGCATTGATATAAAAATCGCTTGAGAGGTCAGAACATACAAGAGGAGATTGAAATAGCGTGAATCCATGCTTGAGGCTGACTGACGTGCCCGGGCTGGGAAAGAAACATGGCTTGTGAACCAGGCTGCCCAGTCTATGTGGCATTTGTGGCCGAGTGGATAAGAGCGCTGCCTGGGAATCTTCTCCGTCTCACTATCAGTATCGAGTCCTGCGGACTGCGATCTCTCTCTCTCTCTCTCTCTCACTCTCTCATAATATATATATATATATATATATATATATATATATATATATATATATATATATATATATATAGATATATATATGTGTGTGTGTGTGTGTGTGTGGTTGCAGGGCTCGAGTCATAGCTCCTGGCTCCGCCTCTTCACTGATTGCTACTAGGTCCTCTCTCTCCCTGCTCCATGAGCTTCATCAAACCTCGTCTTGAAACTACGTATGGTTCCCGCCTCCATTACGTCACTTTCTAGGCTATTCCATTGCCTGACAACTCTATGACTGAAGAAATACTTCCTAACATCCCTTTGACTCATCTGAATCTTCAACTTCCAATTGTGACCCCTTGTTTCTGTGTCCCCTCTCTGGAACATCATGTCTTTGTCCACCTTGTTTATTCTGCGCAATATTTTATATGTTGTTATCATGTCTCCCCTGACCCTCCTGTCCTCCAGTGTCGTCATGCCGATTTCGCTTAACCTTTCTTCTTCGTAGGACAATCTCCTTAGCTCTGGGACTAGTCTTGTTGCAAATCTTTGCGCTGTCTCTAATTTCTTGACGTGCTTGACCAGGTGTGGATTCCAAACTGGTGCTGCATACTCCAGTATGGGCCTGACGTATCTGGTGTACAGAGTCTTCAACGATTCGTTACTGAGGTATCGGAACGCTATCCTTAGGTTTGCCAGGCGCCCGTATGCTGCAGCAGTTATCTGATTGCTGTGCGCCTCAGGAGATGTTGTCGGTATTATACTCACCCCAAGAACTTTTTCCTTGAGTGAGGTTTGCAGTCTTTGGCCACCTAGACTATACTGTGTCTACGGTTTTGTTTGTTTGTGTGTGTGCGTGTGTGTGTGTGTGTGTGTGTGTGTGTGTGTGTATGTGTGTGTGTGTGTGTGTGTGTGTGTGTGTGTGTGTGTGTGTGTGTGTGTGTGTGTGTGTGTGTGTGTGTGTGTGTGTGTACTCACCTAGTTGTACTCACCTAGTTGAGGTTGCAGGGGTCGAGTCCGAGCTCCTGGCCCCGCCTCTTCACTGATCGCTACTAGGTCACTCTCCCTGAACCGTGAGCGTTATCATACCTCTGCTTAAAGCTATGTATGGATCCTGCCTCCACTACATCGCTTCCCAAACTATTCCACTTGCTGAGTACTCTGTGGCTGAAGAAATACTTCCTAACATCCCTGTGATTCATCTGTGTCTTCAACTTCCAACTGTGTCCCCTTGTTGCTGTGTCCCATCTCTGGAACATCCTGTCTTTGTCCACCTTGTCAATTCCTCTCAGTATTTTGTATGTCGTTATCATGTCCCCCCTATCTCTCCTGTCCTCCAGTGTTGTCAGGTTGATTTCCCTTAACCTCTCCTCGTAGGACATTCCTCTTAGCTCCGGGACTAATCTTGTTGCAAACCTTTGCAACCTTTGTGTGTGTGTGTGTGTGTGTACTCACCTAGTTGTACTCACCTAGTTGAGGTTGCGGGGGTCGAGTCCGAGCTCCTGGCCCCGCCTCTTCACTGATCGCTACTAGGTCACTCTCCCTGAGCCGTGAGCTTTATCATACCTCTGCTTAAAGCTATGTATGGATCCTGCCTCCACTACATCGCTTCCCAAAATATTCCACTTACTGACTACTCTGTGGCTGAAGAAATACTTCCTAACATCCCTGTGATTCATCTGTGTCTTCAGCTTCCAACTGTGTCCCCTTGTTACTGTGTCCAATCTCTGGAACATCCTGTCTTTGTCCACCTTGTCAATTCCTCTCAGTATTTTGTATGTCGTTATCATGTCCCCCCTATCTCTCCTGTCATCCAGTGTCGCCAGGTTGATTTCCCTTAACCTCTCCTCGTAGGACATACCTCTTATCTCTGGGACTAGTCTTGTTGCAAACCTTTGCACTTTCTCTAGTTTCTTCACGTGCTTGGCTAGGTGTGGGTTCCAAACTGGTGCCGCATACTCCAATATGGGCCTAACGTACACGGTGTACAGGGTCCTGAATGATTCCTTATTAAGATGTCGGAATGCTGTTCTGAGGTTTGCTAGGCGCCCATATGCTGCAGCAGTTATTTGGTTGATGTGCGCTTCAGGAGATGTGCTTGGTGTTATACTCACCCCAAGATCTTTTTCTTTGAGTGAGGTTTGTAGTGTCTGACCCCCTAGACTGTACTCCGTCTGCGGCCTTCTTTGCCCTTCCCCAATCTTCATGACTTGCACTTGGTGGGATTGAACTCCAGGAGCCAATTGCTGGACCAGGTCTGCAGCCTGTCCAGATCCCTTTGTAGTTCTGCCTGGTCTTCGATCGAGTGAATTCTTCTCATCAACTTCACGTCATCTGCAAACAGGGACACCTCAGAGTCTATTCCTTCCGTCATGTCGTTCACAAATACCAGAAACAGCACTGGTCCTAGGACTGACCCCTGCGGGACCCCGCTGGTCACAGGTGCCCACTCTGACACCTCGCCACGTACCATGACTCGCTGCTGTCTTCCTGACAAGTATTCCCTGATCCATTGTAGTGCCTTCCCTGTTATCCCTGCTTGGTGTTATCCCTGCTTGGTGTGTGTGTGTGTGTGTGTGTGTGTGTGTGTGTGTGTGTGTGTGTGTGTGTGTGTGTGTGTGTATGTGTGTGCTCACCTATTTGCTCACCTATTTGTGGTTGCAGGGGTCGAGTCTTAGCTCCTGGCCCCGCCTCTTCACCGGTTGCTACTTTGTGTGTGTGTGTGTGTGTGTGTGTGTGTGTGTGTGTGTGTGTGTGTGTGTGTGTGTGTGTGTGTGTGTGTGTGTGTGTGTGTGTGTGTGTGTGTGTGTACTCACCTATTTGTACTCACCTATTTGTGGTTGCAGGGGTCGAGTCCTAGCTCCTGGCCCCGCCTCTTCACCGGTTGCTACTAGGCCCTCTCTCTCCCCGCTCCATGAGCTTTATCAAACCTCGTCTTAAAACTGTGTATGGTTCCTGCCTCCACTACGTCATTTTCTAGGCTATTCCACTGCCTTACAACTCTATGACTGAAGAAATACTTCCTACTATCTCTCTGACTCATTTGTGTCTTCAACTTCCAATTGTGGCCTCTTGTTTCTGTGTCCCCTCCCTGGAACATCCTGTCTTTGTCCACCTTGTCTATTCCACGCAGTATTTTATATGTCGTTATCATGTCTCCCCTGACCCTCCTGTCCTCCAGTGTCGTCAGGCCGATTTCCCTTAATCTTTCTTCATAGGACATTCCCCTTAGCTCTGGAACTAACCTTGTCGCAAACCTTTGTACTTTCTCTAGTTTCTTGACGTGCTTTATCAAGTGCGGGTTCCAAACAGGTGCTGCATACTCCAGTATGGGCCTGACATACACGGTGTACAGTGTCTTGAATGATTCCTTACTAAGGTATCGGAATGCTGTTCTCAGGTTTGCCAGGCGCCCATATGCTGCAGCAGTTATCTGATTGATGTGTGCTTCCGGAGACATGCTCGGTGTTATACTCACCCCAAGATCTTTCTCCTTGAGTGAGGTTTGCAGTCTTTGGCCACCTAGCCTATACTCTGTCTGTGGTCTTCTGTGCCCTTCCCCTATCTTCATGACTTTGCATTTGGCAGGATTAAATTCGAGAAGCCATTTGCTGGACCAGGTGTCCAGTCTGTCCAGGTCTCTTTGAAGTCCTGCCTGGTCCTCATCAGATTTAATTCTCCTCATTAACTTCACATCATCTGAAAACAGGGACACTTCTGAGTCTAACCCTTCCGTCATGTCGTTCACATATACCAAAAATAGCACTGGTCCTAGGACCGACCCCTGTGGGACCCCACTCGTCACAGGTGCCCACTGTGATACATCATTACGTACCATGACTCGTTGTTGCCTCCCTGTCAGGTATTCTCTGATCCATTGCAGTGCCCTTCCTGTTATATGCGCCTGATGCTCTAGCTTCTGCACTAATCTCTTGTGAGGAACTGTGTCAAAGGCCTTCTTGCAGTCCAAGAAGATGCAATCAACCCACCCCTCTCTCTCTTGTCTTACTTCTGTTATTTTATCATAAAACTCCAGAAGGTTTGTGACACAGGATTTGCCTTCCGTGAATCCGTGCTGGTTGGCATTTATACTCCTGTTCCGTTCCAGGTGCTCCACCACTCTCCTCCTGATAATCTTCTGTGTGTGTGTGTGTGTGTGTGTGTGTGTGTGTGTATTTAGAATTCGCAGAACAGGCAACGTTCTTCTTGTCAAATAAGGCAAGCGAAAATTTGTGTATGCAACAATTTTTCAAAAAACATTCTAAACCTAACGAAAAAATATATATTTCGTTGTGCTTGTTTATTATTAAATTATTGTAAATTTATTTAAAATATTTATAGTTGGATAAGGCTAAATTAAATTGTCCTTGTTATAATAAGGTACAAAATCATTAATTTTATATTAACATAAATAAAAGAAATCTAGCTTTAAATGTATAAGAGAAAATTTTAGGAAACTCTAAATTTTAAGTGAGTTCTTGCTAACTGACCAGTTTTACCTATTCTGCACGACAATATATATATATATATATATATATATATATATATATATATATATATATATATATATATATATATATATATATATATATATATATATATATATATATTACACACACACAGTTTATTTCGGTCCTTCCTGAATCATTATCAACAATGGATCAGAACTGATCTTAACGTTGTGTGTCGTTGTCGTGTAAGCTGTGGGTTGGCTTTAGGTTATTCCATCCACTGTATTGTGTTTTATTCATTTAAAAATCGTATTGTCTTTGCAGGAGCCTGTCGGGCACACGGACTTATACAGCGAACTCAGCAAGGTTGGCGGAGGTGCAAACGGCATGTCCTCGGTGGCGCCCGTCCCTGCCTCCGTGAGCTCCGCCTCTGCCATTGCCGCCGCCTACCAAACGCAGCTGAGTCTGGCGGCGGCGGCGGCAGTAGCGGCTAGACACACAGGGACCACCATCTCCAGCGACCACACCGCCGCCCCACACCTGGCGCCGCCCACACACCACGATATCCTCCACGACTACCACACTTTGTGACATAGTGGCCTCTAGACTCCCGCCCATGGGATCACCGCCGCCACCACGCCCACGCCCCAGGGACGCTAGAGAGCCACACAGGATGCCCCATATCGCCTCTACCAAGGGGTCGCCCAAGAGATTAGAGGTACTCCTGCACAGGGGAGGCCCTTGAAGTAGTGCGCTGGCTGCCACATCTGGCGGCCCTGTCACACTCGGTACCCCCAACGATACGCCACCGACACATCTGGAGCTATTCCAAACGTGCATTTTTTTTTTCAAGCTAGTGTTGCTCTACTGAGATCCCGCTTCTGTTGAAAAAAATAAAAATAAAATGGTTCTCAAAGCTGTGGCCTAGTGAGTTTACCACACACACGGGGCTGGCCGCCTCTTGACGTTAAAATGCCAACTTACCATTGTTTTGTTTTGATTGCGGTGCAACCCTTGTGCGCTAATGGCAACAACATAGTACATTAATTTGTGATGAACCGTGAACTTCTTAATGCTAAGCCAACCAAGTCTGTTGGTTGTTTGACAGCTGTTATGTTAACTGGCGCGGTGGTAACCATCCTTCCCTGGGAGTAAGTGCGCCAGGCTTACGACACTCTTTACGAAGGACAAAAACTGGCCTTGTACTCTAGGCTTCTGCCTAATTATCTTGATATAATATAGTGAGAAAAACGGAGCTACTGTACAGTGAACTATGTGAGAAATAGTGACGCTGATGCCAACCTAAACATGCTTGGCTTATCCTTACCCCGTCCCTGTACTCTCCTCTGCATTGTCTACTGATCAAATTTCTTAATGCATCTTTACCTCTCCTTGTTGTGGATGGCCACCCAGGCAACGGTGTGTTTTTCTGCCACGCTCCAAGACAGAAGCATACGTGTGGCCAGAGACGTGTGGCCAGAGACGTGTGGCCAGAGACATGTGGCCAGAGACGTGTGGCCAAAGACGTGTGGCCAGAGGGATTTTTGGCCAGAGGAACGTGTGATCAGGAAAACGTGTGGCTCAAGAGAGACTTTTGCCAGAGGAACATACAATTAATAGTACACAAAACTAGCAAGTTGTTCTGAAGACGTTCCTTCAACCAGTGACTTTATAAATTCAATACTGAGGTTTATTAATGATGCTGAAGCCGGAGACAGTAGAAGACGAGACGATAAGTCCCTGAGTCTAGGTGTTCACCACCTTAGTCTTGATGACTTTGAAACAAGGACAGGAAGATGGACGCTTATACAGGAGTCAGATGAGGTGCAACAGTTGAAAATCATGCCTAAGAGGTGGACCATAGGTAAGCGTGCATGTTGAGGAAGATAACCTCATCAACTTGCCTGTATTGTTTGCAATTAATGCTATGATACTTTTCTGACAAAGCAACGCCATGGGCTCTAGGCACAGATGATATCTTCTTTAACCTGTTTTCTAACCTCTGGCCTAACTCTTGGTCACGACGTACGTCTAGTGGGCCCCGTCCACTGGTGATGGTGATGACGACTTCAACTATTGCACCCCATCTGGTCCCTACATAAACGTCCATCTTCTTGCCTATGCTTCAGTTCCATCAAGACCAAGGTGGTGAACACTCAGGCTGACCGACTGATTACGACGTCTTCTAATGTTTCCAGCTTCGTCACCTTCAGATAACCTCTGTGTTGAACTGATAAAGCCACTGGTTGGCGAAACGTCTTCAGAATAAACATGCGCAGGTACTGCACGTCTGTTTTAATCATCGAGCTGAGAGACGTGGCACTATGACAGGCAAGGGTGTTGGAGAGAGTCCACGGACCACTGGCCTGTGTTATCATACACTAGTACTGTTAATCTGCAGAGAAAGGTTATATTTCAAAATAAGCGCTAAACCTGTAATGGTCATACAGCGTTGTATGCTGGATGGATACTGTATCCTCCACTTCCAGCAGCCATGCGCTTGTTCGCCCTATCTACCATGGACTGCATGACCTGCCATAGGGCCAATCGTGACTTTCCTTAGGACTGCATGACCTGCCATAGGGCCACTCGTGACCTCCCTAGGACCGCATGACCTGCCCTAGGAACACACACGACCTGCGACCTACCATAGCCTGGCGCAATCTGTCCTAGACGTGACTTGCCTAAGACTAACATTAATTACAGATCCAGCCTACATTCAGTCAAGGAATACACTGCTAATCATGGATAAGCACTAAGCCTGTAGGGGTCATACAATGCCTGGGGAACGGCACATAATCATGTTTGAGCCAAGGGGAGGGTAGTGCCAGCTCTTGGATCAACAGCTCACCGCCCCCCCCCCCTTGAAGAGTGTTCATAAAGATTTACTCATATAAACACAGATAAGAAAGCCTAAGGGATTTTTTGAGAAAATTAAGGCTAGTTTGTAAGGTTTTTAATAAATTTACTGAGAGGAGCTCAAAATTTTTTTTTTGTGTACTGTCCATCACCAACTGCAGCCAGAGGCGGGAATGGAGACGACAGATTTGTCAGGTCATTAGCGAAACATTGACCCAGTAAACGCTCTGTTTTGCATTTTGTCTCTCCATACCACTCGGAGAGAACAGAAAAACTCTCTCGTAAGAGGTGACAGGACAATAACAGATGAATCTCAGACGATGACGACAACTATGGCTGTCAGCTACATTCTTGACTACGTGGTTGTTCGCTTCCACACTAAATTCCACCTTATTTTCCACTTAAGGTTATTATATTTATATTGTCATGATCATTATTGCAGTTCCATCATTAATATTCATAAGTGGTTGATCTGACGTAGTCTAAATATTATGTCTATGAAATATAATTTGTCAAATGATTGTTTAATAATTATTTTGTTGTCGGTTTCATCAGAAACTGATGATGTATCAGTTAGTTAGAGAACTAACGATGAATCACTTAAAGAAACTGATGATGTATCAGTTAAAGACATAATGATGTATCATTTGAAGAACTGCTGTAATGATGTATGCTTTCAAAACTGATGATGTATGTTTTTTAAAAAAAAAACTCATTTGGAAATGTATATTTGATAACCTAGCCTCAACAACAGAAATTTAAAGCCAGATTTAAATTATATTATTTTTCAAATATTTAAGAAATTAGTTCCCATTAAATATAAACTTTTCAGTGTAAAAAACTATATATATATATATATATATATATATATATATATATATATATATATATATATATATATATATATATATATATATATATATATATATATATATATATATATATATATATATATATATATATATGAAAATATCCGGTGATGAGACTGCTGTCTAGCGTGTGAGTGAAGTCAGGTTCCACACCACTTGAAGGCCTAGTTGTCTTAACAGGCCAGGAATTATATTTTCTGTAAATGTAATCCAACTCCATAAAGGAAAATACATAGAAATATCCCATTTTTAAAGATTCATAATGAAACTCTTAGAATGTACATAACATTTTTCATTTTTTTTTATTTTGCTTCCCGGCCTAATTTGTGTACAGACTGGGAGTTGACTCTTCTGATAGTTGCGTTCTCGGGAAGCGCTAATTTCGTAAGGGTTACACAGCGCTTGGGAAATGGGAGGTAATCAGGTTCCATCTGATGGAAGGAAAAGGGTAATTCCAATAACTTGGATCGCTATTAAGAGTAACTGATAAACAGTGAGGGCAGGATGTTGTCCCCCGTGGTGGTGAGCTCGACCTCCCTGGGAGTGTAACTTCCTTACGCCAGGGGGATATGTTGCCTGACACCATAATTCAGATCTACTACATTTCGCTGAAGTGGAACCCTACTTGGAGCGAAAAGTCGTGTGTGTAAATAAAGGTCTGCTTTGCGCAGAATCCCCCTTTTTTTTATCATACTTACCAGGCAGTCTTGCCCAACCACGCTATGATCCTAATCAGTGAATGGCTGACACACCAGATTAGACATAGCTCAGGTAATCAGCAGTCAGCATCGATCAGACAATATTATTCAGTGGAAGACCTGAGGAGCTGAAGAAGTGGTCTCTGTGAATGGCGGTGTTGGTATAGATCTTGATGGAGACTCTCTCTCTCTCTCTCTCTCTCTCTCTCAATATAGAAGGGCGCATCTTTGTATGATAGGAACCCGTACGATAGAAATTAGACTATTTCAAGTAATATTATAGAAATGTTAAGCTGTAAAAAATATACTCCTTGCTAGAAGAGGCCGGGTAGAGTTCAACAATGAGCGCTCTGGCGGTCGAGTTTAGAAACTGTGTTGAGGATGATAAAGGGGCTCTTTTCGCAGGCCCACATTAGAGTCAGGGGCCCCACAAGGGAATGAGGAACCCATTATGGAGTGAGGGGGGTGCCCCTCCAATAGGAGAAACGAAGTTATAGTGGACCCTCTGGAAGGCCTACCACAGAAATGGAGTCTTCTGTTAGGCATACCCAGGATGTGGGGCCCGCCAAGGTGGGGGGACCCACCAGGAGACCTACCAAGGCGGAGGGACCCACCAGAAGTCCCACCAAGGTAAAGGGGCCCACCAGAAGACCCACCAAGGTGGAGGGACCCATTAGAAAACCCACCAAGGTGGAGGGACCCACAAGGAAGACCTATATCCTTTACCAGTTGATACAAAGTATACACCAGACTGATGATGAATCGCCTTGCGTTATTATTTACCAGCTGTTGACGTCGATCATACGTAAAATTGTATATCATCCAGGGATATGATGAAGTATGATGAAAACTTACCGTCTTGTTGTAGCCACAGAAGCTAAGATGAACTTTTCACACAGAAATATTAAGTATCGTGTAAGTTGTAAAAAAATTTTTTTTGTGAGATTTTCTGAACGGGAGAACATTTATTGTAATATATAAACCAAAAGGTTCAATGATGTGGGTTCAAATCTGACCGAAACGTCGTCGTAAGTTTCTTTTTTATGTGCGAGTTACTTGTGTATTAATTGTAATAACTTGGTAGTTCGTATAATAAAATATTTAGATTGTGTTAGGCAATAAAATCACTAAATTTCTTTCAGAATTATTGTTTTCACGAGTTAATCCCAAGGT
>NC_091318.1:13540279-13550279 GCF_038502225.1 Cherax quadricarinatus
TGTATTGATAAAGCCACTGGATGGCGAAACATCTACTATAAAGATAACCAAATGTTGCACAAGTGTCTTAACTTTCAACCTGGCTATTACTGCTGGTGGCCAGCTGACCCATATATCCATCACAACTTGGTTGATCTGGCACTTGGTGGCAGAATCTTTCAAGTTTCCTCCTGAAGACTTCTACATTTGTTCCGGCAGTGTTTTCGATTTCTTCTGGAAAGATGTTAAAATGTTTGAGACCACGAATGTCCGCTAACAGCAACAACCTGGTTCAACAGGCAATCAACAAGGAAGAATGGCCTCAGCCAGGATGCTAAGGAAGAAAGACCCTCGAAACTGGTTAAGGTATTTGACAGGGGAGGTACAGAACCAGCTGTACACGGGGAAGTATAATGGGGTAAGTAACAGTTGTCACTGGCTAGTGGGGCAAGAATGAAATAATCAACATCACGGACTAATGGGGCAAGAATCAGTTGTAATGTAATAATATTAAAATCACTGGCTAGAGGATGAGAATCAGTTATAATAATCAAGATCAGTGACTAGTGGAGTAATAAACAGTTATAACAATCAAGGCTTCAACTACAAGGCTGCCGACTAAACCCGTGATTCACTGCTTCCTAACAGGACATACCAGGACTCATAAATCAAAATCTTACACACTTCTTCAAGAACATGAATCACGACACAACAACATCCATCATCCTTGAATCACCACCTTTCACTTATGAGTCACAGTTTCCACAACGTAGGGAATCACACGAGGAACGTGTCACCATCACGGTCATGACTGATGACGGAACCGTGGACGTGAGGATCACGTAACTATTAGGAAGATGAAGACAACTTGTGGCCACGAGCATGGGGGGGGGATCATGTTGCCACGAGCATGAGGAGATAATGCTGCGACGAGCATGAGGGGATAATGCTGCGACGAGCATGAGGGGATAATGCTGCGACGAGCATGAGGGGATAATGCTGCGACGAGCATGAGGGGATAATGCTGCCACGAGCATGAGGGGATCATGCTGCGACGAGCATGAGGGGATAATGCTGCGACGAGCATGAGGGGATAATGCTGCGACGAGCATGAGGGGATAATGCTGCGACGAGCATGAGGGGATCATGCTGCGACGAGCATGAGGGGATCATGCTGCGACGAGCATGAGGGGATAATGCTGCGACGAGCATGAGGGGATCATGCTGCGACGAGCATGAGGGGATCATGTTGCCACGAGCATGAGGGGATAATGCTGCGACGAGCATGAGGGGATAATGCTGCGACGAGCATGAGGGGATAATGCTGCGACGAGCATGAGGGGATAATGCTGCGACGAGCATGAGGGGATCATGCTGCGACGAGCATGAGGGGATAATGCTGCGACGAGCATGAGGGGATAATGCTGCGACGAGCATGAGGGGATCATGCTGCGACGAGCATGAGGGGATCATGTTGCCACGAGCATGAGGGGATAATGCTGCGACGAGCATGAGGGGATCATGCTGCCACGAGCATGAGGGAATCATGCTGCGACGAGCATGAGGGGATCATGTTGCCACGAGCATGAGGGGATAATGCTGCGACGAGCATGAGGGGATCATGCTGCGACGAGCATGAGGGGATAATGCTGCGACGAGCATGAGGGGATCATGCTGCGACGAGCATGAGGGGATCATGCTGCGACGAGCATGAGGGGATAATGCTGCGACGAGCATGAGGGGATCATGCTGCGACGAGCATGAGGGGATCATGTTGCCACGAGCATGAGGGGATAATGCTGCGACGAGCATGAGGGGATAATGCTGCGACGAGCATGAGGGGATAATGCTGCGACGAGCATGAGGGGATAATGCTGCGACGAGCATGAGGGGATCATGCTGCGACGAGCATGAGGGGATAATGCTGCGACGAGCATGAGGGGATAATGCTGCGACGAGCATGAGGGGATCATGCTGCGACGAGCATGAGGGGATCATGTTGCCACGAGCATGAGGGGATAATGCTGCGACGAGCATGAGGGGATCATGCTGCCACGAGCATGAGGGAATCATGCTGCGACGAGCATGAGGGGATCATGTTGCCACGAGCATGAGGGGATAATGCTGCGACGAGCATGAGGGGATCATGCTGCGACGAGCATGAGGGGATCATGTTGCCACGAGCATGAGGGGATAATGCTGCGACGAGCATGAGGGGATCATGCTGCCACGAGCATGAGGGAATCATGCTGCGACGAGCATGAGGGGATCATGTTGCCACGAGCATGAGGGGATAATGCTGCGACGAGCATGAGGGGATCATGCTGCCACGAGCATGAGGGAATCATGCTGCGACGAGCATGAGGGGATCATGTTGCCACGAGCATGAGGGGATAATGCTGCGACGAGCATGAGGGGATCATGCTGCCACGAGCATGAGGGAATCATGCTGCGACGAGCATGAGGGGATCATGTTGCCACGAGCATGAGGGGATAATGCTGCGACGAGCATGAGGGGATCATGCTGCCACGAGCATGAGGGAATCATGCTGCGACGAGCATGAGGGGATCATGTTGCCACGAGCATGAGGGGATAATGCTGCGACGAGCATGAGGGGATCATGCTGCCACGAGCATGAGGGAATCATGCTGCGACGAGCATGAGGGGATCATGTTGCCACGAGCATGAGGGGATAATGCTGCGACGAGCATGAGGGGATCATGCTGCCACGAGCATGAGGGAATCATGCTGCGACGAGCATGAGGGGATCATGCTGCCACGAGCATGAGGGGATCATGTGGCCACGAGCACGAGGGGATCATGTTGCCACGAGCATGAGGGGATCATGCTGCCACGAGCATGAGGGGATAATGCTGCGATGAGCATGAGGGGATCATGCTGCCAAGAGCATGAGGGAATCATGCTGCGACGAGCATGAGGGGATCATGCTGCCACGAGCATGAGGGGATCATGTGGTCACGAGCATGAGGGGATCATGTTGCCACGAGCATGAGGGGATCATGCTGCGACGAGCATGAGGGGATCATGCTGCCACGAGCATGAGGGGATCATGCTGCGACGAGCATGAGGGGATCATGCTGCCACGAGCATGAGGGGATCATGTGGCCACGAGCACGAGGGGATCATGTTGCCACGAGCATGAGGGGATCATGCTGCCACGAACATGAGGGGATAATGCTGCGACGAGCATGAGGGGATCATGCTGCCACGAGCATGAGGGAATCATGCTGCGACGAGCATGAGGGGATCATGCTGCCACGAGCATGAGGGGATCATGTGGTCACGAGCATGAGGGGATCATGTTGCCACGAGCATGAGGGGATCATGCTGCGACGAGCATGAGGGGATCATGCTGCCACGAGCATGAGGGGATCATGTGGCCACGAGCATGAGGGGATCATGTTGCCAAGAGCATGAGGGGATCATGTTGCCACGAGCATGGAGGGATTATGCTGCCACGAGCATGGGGGGATCATGTTGCCACGAGCATGAGGGGATCATGTTGCCACGAGCACGAGGGGATCATGTTGCCACGAGCATGGGGGGATCATGTTGCCACGAGCATGGAGGGATCATGTTGCCACGAGCATGGGAGGATCATGTGGCCACGAGCATGGAGGGATCATGTTTCCACGAGCATGGGGGGTTCATGTTGCCACGAGCATGGGGGGATCATGTTGCCATAAGCATGAGGGGATCATGTTGCCACGAGCATGGGGGGATCATGCTGCCATGAGCATGGGGGGATCATGTTGCCACGAGCATGGAGGGATCATGCTGCCACGAGCATGGAGGGATCATGTTGCCACGAGCATGGAGGGATCATGTTGCGACGAGCATGGGAGGATCATGTGGCCACGAGCATGGGGGGATCATGTGGCCACGAGCATGGGGGATCATGCTGCCACGAGCATGGGGAATCATGTGGTCACGAGCATGGGGGGATCATGTTGCCACGAGCATGAGGGGATCATGCTGCGACGAGCATGAAGGGATCATGCTCCCACGAGCATGAGGGGATCATGTAGCCACGAGCATGAGGGGATCATGTTGCAACGAGCATGAGGGGATCATGTTGCCACGAGCATGGGGGGATTATGTGTTTAATGGGTTTGTTTGGTGATGCTGCAAGCGGGTGGTTAATGATATACTTCTTTGGAGGCTTGGTGAGTACACAGGCTTGTGTGTTTGAGCCCATGGCCCGGGCAGGGCCATCCCAGGAGAGAGAGCTGGGAGTACTTGTGTCTTGCTGCTAGGCCGCTGTGTGAGTGAGAGCGAGGCATCGGCCAACAGGCTGGCGTGCCTACCGAGAGGCCTGGCTACAGAGGGCAGCACCTTAGTGCCGCGAAATATGAACTAAGCTGGCAGACAGCATGGGCTGTCTGTGCAGACAGCACAGGCTGTCTACATACGCTCGGCCACCTACCGCGCGTCGTCCCGACGAGACGATACTGGTGGTAAAAGGAACTCGGTCTCTCTCGTAGGAACAGGGCACAGAACACAAAATAAAAACATATATATACATATGAACATGGAAAAAAAACTTCCTACAGGGAGGGAAGAAAAAAACATGTGGGGTGTGCTAAACATCGTGGTCATAGGCAGTGAGCGTCGAAAGGCATCACTGCACGCCTTCCTGCGTCTGGACAGATACTGCAACATGGGAGACATCGCTGCGGCTGAGCTGTGACGTAACAGGGTACAGTCTCCTCTGGAACGGTGAAGCAGACATCATAGGAGTCGCTGCAGGTTTCACTCAACCTGGGGCACGACATGCTGGCGCCCTCGAGTGAGGCGTCAATAAAACTCGGCAACAGGGCAGGACTTCTGGCAAGTGACTCAGGAGGACACTTCTCGACTGGTACTGTCGCTGGGCTGTCACTGCCGGCGAGCACGGGGGGAGTTGTGGAGTGAGTCGTGGCAGAGATGACTGGGCAAAACATCTGGGAGTCGTAACATCATACACCAGACTGCAGTGAGAGAGCTAGCAGTCAAAGTGACATCTTTGTGCAGGCTGCTCACTGAAGCTTGTGACACGAGGCTGACAGCGCCTGCCGACAGTGGCTAACTGCGGCTTGGCGAGTATCATTCTCTCGGCAGTTGGAGTTATAGCAGAGGTTAGTCTAAGCGTCCCCAGACTTGTTTCTCTACATATAACTGCACTCTGAAGGTCTGGAGGTGAAGTGAAACAAATCTCAATGGGAATCGTAGCAGGTACGATTCTGCAGAACATCATGAGCGACGAGCATAAAAGCTTTCTGTACAAGAGGGCTCGGTCACTCGGGGCTGTCTGATAGCTGTCAAACACACTGGTCACACTGGTGACTTAACACAGTGGTGCTACTCAGGTCTGGCTCAGACCTCACTGGACACACGGAAACTTTAAACACCCACAGTACATGCGGTACAACATGGCTTAACTAGCAAATGATGCTTTTCTGTGCATAAAACTGACTAAGACATACTAAAATGTGAGAACACTGACTGAGAGGAATTAACACACGACATATATCTTCTCTTAGTCTTCTCGACAATACTAAAATAATTACTGAACACTCGATGGTGACATCATGTGATGTCAGGCATGATGTCGCGAGGTGACGTCAGCAGCACTGTGATGTCAGCAGACATCTCGAGGTGACGTCAGGCAGACATCGTGAGGTGACGTCAGCAGACATCGTGACGTCATGAAGTCGGCCAGCATCGTGGGTGACATCGATGTGATGTGGGCAGCAGACCACAGCATGAGGCCTGGGACATCTGGTAACTTACGTGGCTGGTAGATCCACGTGACATCGCCCACACCCACGTGGCGTCGGGTCCACGTGGCATGCTGATCCACGTAGCTTTGAGTGGCCTCGGGCACTCGGATACACAACTCTGGCAATGAATCACACGAAAAACAGCAGAAAACACAGCAGAAGAGTGAGCAGTGGTGAGTGGTGTATGGTAGTGTGGTGAGGTGTGAGAGTACAGCAGGGCGAGGCAAGGAGCGGCCTCTTCCTCCTCCCACAAACACGTGGAGAACTCACACCGGACGCAGAAATCGTCACAAAACTCACCTTTGGCTTCCTGAAACAGCTGTGCTAAGCTGAACAACAACAGCAACATACAAGTGACGCTGAACACATGACTTGAGAAACAGCGTGGGATGCTGTAGCATGGGGTCACTTACAATTCTCGGAGAATTTCGGCAAATTTCGGCCTGGATCCTGCTTGTACCTGTGTCTGGATGCTCAAACGTGCAGACACGACATCAGGATAACTCGTTGAGAGACGGATGCTTGTTATATGGGATAATGAAGTGAAGATGACTTCATACCTCTTCCTTCCTCTCTTTGGGCAAACAACTGCTGTGACCACCACTGCTACCAATGTTTAATGGTTTGTTTGGTATAGCTGAAAGCGGGGTGTAAATGATACGTCTTCTCGGAGGCTTCTTTGTTTATTGTTAAGTCGTGGTGGGTACATAGGCTTGTGTGTTTGTGCCCATGGCCTGGGAGGGCCATCCCATGAGAGGAGCTAGGAGTAGGCCTTGTTTCTTCCTGCTAGGCCGCTGTGTGAGTGAGAGCGTGGCAAGGGCCAGCAGGCTGGTGTGCCCACCGAGAGGCCTGGCTACAGAGGGCAGCACCTTAGTGCCGCAAAATATGAACTAAGCTGGCAGACAGCATGGGCTGTCTGTGCAGACAGCACAGGCTGCCCACCGCTGCCACCAATATTTAATGGGTTTGTTTGGTGATGCTGCAAGCGGGTGGTTAATGATATACTTCTTCGGAGGCTTGGTGGGTACACAGGCTTGTGTGTTTGAGCCCATGGCCTGGGCAGGGCCATCCCACGAGAGAGAGCTGGGAGTATTTGTGTCTTGCTGCTAGGACGCAGTGTGAATGAGAGCGAGGCATGGGCCGACAGGCTGGCGTGCCTACCGAGAGGCCTGGCTACAGAGGGCAGCACCTTAGTGCCACGAAATATGAAAAGCTGGCAGACAGCATGGGCTGTCTGTGCAGACAGCACAAGCTGTCTACATATGCTGCCACGAGCATGTGGGGATTATGTTGCCACGAGCATGAGGGGATCATGTTGCAACGAGCATGAGGGGATCATGTTGCCACGAGCATGGGGGGATCATGTTGCCACGAGCATGGAGGGATCATGTTGCCACAAGCATGGGGGGATCATGTGGCCACGAGCATGGAGGGATCATGTTCCCACGAGCATGGGGGATCATGTTGCCACGAGCATGGGGGATCATGTTGCCACGAGCATGGGGGATCATGTTGCCACGAGCATGGAGGGATCATGTTGCCACGAGCATGGCGGATCATGTTGCCACGAGCATGGAGGGATCATGTTGCCACGAGCATGGGAGGTTCATGTGGCCACAGGCATGGGGGGATCATGTTGCCACGAGCATGGAGGGATCATGTTGCCACGAGCATGGGGGATCATGTTGCCACGAGCATGGGGGGATCATGCCCCCACGAGCATGGGGGGATCATGTGGCCACGAGCATGGGGGATCATGCTGCCAGGAACATGGAGGGATCATGCTGCCACGAGCATGGGGGATCATGCTGCCATGAACCTGAGGAGATCATGTTGCCACGAGCATGGGGGATCATGCTGCCACGAACATGAGGGGATCATGTTGCCACGAGCATGGAGGGATCACGTTGCCACGAGCATGGGGGATCACGTGGCCACGAGCATGGAGGGATCATGTTGCCACGAGCATAGGGGATCATGTTGCCACGAGCATGAGGGGATCATGCTGCCATGAGCATGAGGGGATCATGTTGCCACGAGCATGGGGGATCATGTTGCCACGAGCATGGGGGATCATGCTGCCATGAACATGAGGGGATCATGTTGCCACGAGCATGGAGGGATCATGTTGCCACGAGCATGGGGGATCATGTGGCCACGAGCATGGAGGGATCATGTTGCCACGAGCATGGGGGGGTCATGTTGCCACGAGCATGAGGGGATCATGCTGCCATGAGCATGAGGGGATCATGCTGCCACGAGCATGGGGGGATCATGTTGCCACGAGCATGGGGGGATCATGTGGCCACGAGCATGGAGGATCATGCTGCCACGAGCATGGGGGATCATGCTGCCACGAGCATGAGGGGATCATGTTGCCACAAGCATGAGGGGATCATGTTGCCACGAGCATGAAGGGATCATGTTGCCACGAGCATGAGGGGATCATGCTGTCACGAGCATGAGGGGATCATGTTGCCACTAGCACGGGAGGATCATGTTGCCACGAGCATGGGGGGATCATGTTGCCACGAGCATGGGGGGATCATGTTGCCACGAGCATGGGGGGATCATGTGGCCACGAGCAAGGGGGATCATGCTGCCACGAGCATGGAGGGATCATGCTGCCATGAGCATGAGGGGATCATGTTGCCACTAGCACGGGGGGATCATGTTGCCACAAGCATGGAGGGATCATGTTGCCACGAGCATGGGGGGATCATGTTGCCACGAGCATGGGGGGATCATGTGGCCACGAGCATGGAGGATCATGCTGCCACGAGCATGGGGGATCATGCTGCCACAAGCATGAGGGGATCATGTTGCCACGAGCATGAGGGGATCATGTTGCCACGAGCATTAAGGGATCATGTTGCCACGAGCATGAGGGGATCATGCTGTCACGAGCATGAGGGGATCATGTTGCCACTAGCACGGGAGGATCATGTTGCCACGAGCATGGGGGGATCATGTTGCCACTAGCACGGGGGGATCATGTTGCCACGAGCATGGAGGGATCATGTTGCCACTAGCACGGGGGGATCATGTGGCCACGAGCAAGGGGGATCATGCTGCCACGAGCATGGAGGGATCATGCTGCCATGAGCATGAGGGGATCATGTTGCCACGAGCATGGGGGGATCATGTGGCCACAAACATGTGGCTGTCTACTATCATGGGGAGATAACGTGACTATTGCGAACATGAGGACTTGCCTGAGTACCACAAACACATCTCAGGTGACCGCCACGAACATGAGGGATCACGTGAACACGAACATGAGGGATCACGTGAACCCGAACTTGAGGGATCACGTGAACACGAACATGAAGGATCACGTGAACACGAACATAAGGGATTTCCTGACCACCACGAATATGAGACATCACCATCACCAAGGTCATTCAATGCACAAATTTATATCAGAGTGCTGGAAAGAACTTTCACTACATGTACAATCTCAGTCAAGCACCTAAATGACTTGGAAGCCTTCAAGACCCTCGAACAGTACCTCAGGGAAAGTATATTAATGAAGGGGACTGGTTCCAAACTTGCACACTGGAATCACTCCCACACGAGAGCAAGAACTGTGGCAGACTGTGCAAGATAACTTTAATGAATAGCAGAAGCGCGATGAATATACCAAGAAAAAAATATAAAGGGTTGTGTTTAAGGGTAAGCTTTTCAAGTCAAGCTGCAGTATATATGGACTGCTGGCGGCCGGCACCAACTGAGAGGCATGGCTTGGGACTGGATCGCGGGGGCAGTGACCCCCGAAAGAGACTACAGGCAAGTATGTAATTCAAGATATTATGGTACCACTAAGTGACCTGATGCGACTACTTAGCCACCTGTTGCTAACTTGGAAGCTAGAAACACACTTTCATTATCCTTGGTAAATGCAACACCACTGCACCATTAGAATGATGACTGGATCATCACAACCTATCACTTATATATCTTCCACAGTATGATTTGATTGGCAAATAGTGCCTAGAGTATGACAAAAAAAAGTATCTTTGCAAAGCAGGTGTTTATTCTAACGACATATTTCTCTATGTTAAGAAAAGATAAGAGATATAATAAGATTGTGTTTGAGTTTTGCTCCATATATTGTATCTCTTCATCTATGTCCATAAAACCTAAGAGGTTTACTAGAAGACTAGCAAATTCCAGAATTTATCAAATACCAAGACTCCCCAACATGATTAAGTATATGGTGAACAAAAGTCACAAC
>NC_091318.1:13555279-13582779 GCF_038502225.1 Cherax quadricarinatus
TTTCTTCTTCTGCCTTCTCTTCCTCTGCCTTCTCTTCCTCTGCCTTTTCTTCTTCTGCCTTCTCTTCCTCTGCCTTCTCTTCCTCTGCCTTCTCTTCCTCTGCCTTTTCTTCTTCTGCCTTCTCTTCTTCTGCCTTCTCTTCTTCTGCTTTCTCTTCTTCTGCCTTCTCTCCCTCTGCCTTTTCTTCTCCTGCCTTTTCTTCCTCTGCCTTTTCTTCCTCTGCCTTCTCTTCTTCTGCCTTCTCTTCCTCTGCCTTCTCTTCCTCTGCCTTCTCTTCCTCTGCCTTCTCTTCCTCTGCCTTCTCTTCCTCTGCCTTCTCTTCCTCTGCCTTCTCTTCCTCTGCCTTCTCTTCCTCTGCCTTCTCTTCCTCTGCCTTCTCTTCCTCTGCCTTCTCTTTCTCTGCCTTCTCTTCCTATGCCTTCTCTTCTTATGCCTTCTCTTCCTCTGCCTCCTCTTCCTTCTCCCTGCCTTCTCTTCCTTCTCCCTGCCTTCTCTTCCTTCTCCCTGCCTTCTCTTCCTTCTCTTTGCCTTCTCTTCGTTCTCTCTGCCTTCTCTTCCTTCTCGCTGCCTTCTCTTCCTTCTCCCTGCCTTCTCTTCCTTATCCCTGCCTTCTCTTCCTTGTCCCTGCCTTCTCTTCCTTCTCCCTGCCTTCTCTTCTCTGCCTTCTTCAGCCTTCTCTTCTGCTCTGTTCTTCTCTTCTCTTCTCTTCTCTTCCCTGCCTTCTCTTCTTCTTCCCTGCCTTCTCTTCTTCTTCCCTGCCTTCTCTTCTTCCCTGCCTTCTCTTCTTCCCTGCCTTCTCTTCTTCCCTGCCTTCTCTTCTTCCCTGCCTTCTCTTCTTCCCTGCCTTCTCTTCTTCTTCCCTGCCTTCTCTTCTTCCCTGCCTTCTCTTCCTCTGCCTTCTTTTCCTCTGCCTTTTCTTCCTCTGCCTTCTCTTCCTCTGCCTTCTCTTCCTCTGCCTTCTCTTCCTCTGCCTTCTCTTCCTCTGCCTTCTCTTCCTCTGCCTTCTCTTCCTCTGCCTTCTCTTCCTCTGCCTTCTCTTCCTCTGCCTTCTCTTCCTCTGCCTTCTCTTCCTCTGCCTTCTCTTCCTCTGCCTTCTTCTTCCTCTGCCTTCTCTTCCTCTGCCTTCTCTTCCTCTGCCTTCTCTTCCTCTGCCTTCTCTTCCTCTGCCTTCTCTTCCTCTGCCTTCTCTTCCTCTGCCTTCTCTTCCTCTGCCTTCTCTTCCTCTGCCTTCTCTTCCTCTGCCTTCTCTTCCTCTGCCTTGTCTTCCTCTGCCTTGCCTTCCTCTGCCTTCTTCTTCCTCTGCCTTCTCTTCCTCTGCCTTCTCTTCCTCTGCCTTCTCTTCCTCTGCCTTCTCTTCCTCTGCCTTCTCTTCCTCTGCCTTCTCTTCCTCTGCCTTCTCTTCCTCTGCCTTCTCTTCCTCTGCCTTCTCTTCCTCTGCCTTCTCTTCCTCTGCCTTCTCTTCCTCTGCCTTCTCTTCCTCTGCCTTCTCTTCCTCTGCCTTCTCTTCCTCTGCCTTCTCTTCCTCTGCCTTCTCTTCCTCTGCCTTCTCTTCCTCTGCCTTCTCTTCCTCTGCCTTCTCTCCCTCTGCTTTTTCTTCTCCTGCCTTTTCTTCCTCTGCCTTTTCTTCCTCTGCCTTCTCTTCCTCTGCCTTCTCTTCCTCTGCCTTCTCTTCCTCTGCCTTCTCTTCCTCTGCCTTCTCTTCCTCTGCCTTCTCTTCCTCTGCCTTCTCTTCCTCTGCCTTCTCTTCTTCTGCCTTCTCTTCCTCTTCCTTCTCTTCCTCTGCTTTTTCTTCTTCTGCCTTCACTTCCTCTGCCTTCTCTTCCCCTGCCTTTTCTTCTTCTGCTTTCTCTTCCTCTGCCTTGCCTTCCTCTGCCTTCTCTTCCTCTGCCTTCTCTTCCTCTGCCTTCTCTTCCTCTGCCTTCTCTTCCTCTGCCTTCTCTTCCTCTGCCTTCTCTTCCTCTGCCTTCTCTTCCTCTGCCTTCTCTTCCTCTGCCTTCTCTTCCTCTGCCTTCTCTTCCTCTGCCTTCTCTTCCTCTGCCTTCTCTTCCTCTGCCTTCTCTTCCTCTGCCTTCTCTTCCTCTGCCTTCTCTTCCTCTGCCTTCTCTTCCTCTGCCTTCTCTTCTTCTGCCTTCTCTTCCTCTGCCTTCTCTTCCTCTGCCTTCTCTTCCTCTGCCTTCTCTTCCTCTGCCTTCTCTTCCTCTGCCTTCTCTTCTTCAGCCTTCTCTTCTTCTGCCTTCTCTTCCTCTGCCTTCTCTTCTTCTGCCTTCTTTTCCTCTGCCTTTTCTTCCTCTGCCTTCTCTTCCTCTGCCTTCTCTTCCTCTGCCTTCTCTTCCTCTGCCTTCTCTTCCTCTGCCTTCTCTTTCTCTGCCTTCTCTTCCTCTGCCTTTTCTTCTTCTGCCTTCTCTTCTTCTGCCTTCTCTTCCTCTGCCTTCTCTTCCTCTGCCTTCTCTTCTCTCTGCCTTCTCTTCTCCCTGCCTTCTCTTCTCCCTGCCTTCTCTTCTCCCTGCCTTCTCTTCTCCCTGCCTTCTCTTCTCCCTGCCTTCTCTTCTCCCTGCCTTCTCTTCTCCCTGCCTTCTCTTCTCCCTGCCTTCTCTTCTCCCTGCCTTCTCTTCTCTCTGCCTTCTCTTCCTCTTCCTTCTCTTCCTCTGCCTTCTCTTTCTCTGCCTTCTCTTCATCTGCCTTCTCTTCCTCTGCCTTCTTTTTCTTTGCCTTCTCTTCCTCTGCCTTTTCTTCTTCTGCCTTTTCTTCTTCTGCCTTCACTTCTTCTGCCTTCTCTTCCTCTGCCTTCTCTTCCTCTGCCTTCTCTTCCTCTGCCTTCTCTTCCTCTGTCTTCACTTCTTCTGCCTTCTCTTCCTCTGCCTTCTCTTCCTCTGCCTTGTCTTCCTGTGCCTTCTCTTCCTCTGCCTCCTCTTCCTCTGCCTTCTCTTCCTCTGCCTTCTCTTCCTCTGCGTTCTCTTCCTCTGCCTTCTCTTCCTCTGCCTTCTATTCCTCTGCCTCCTCTTCCTCTGCCTTCTCTTCCTCTGCCTTCTCTTCCTCTTCCTTCTCTTCCTCTGCCTTCTCTTCCTCTGCCTCCTCTTCCTCTGCCTTCTCTTCCTCTGCCTTCTCTTCCTCTGCCTTCTCTTCCTCTGCCTTCTCTTCCTCTGCCTCCTCTTCCTCTGCCTTCTCTTCCTCTGCCTTCTCTTCCTCTGCCTTCTCTTCCTCTGCCTTCTCTTCCTCTGCCTTCTCTTCCTCTGCCTTCTCTTCCTCTGCCTTCTCTTCCTCTGCCTTCTCTTCCTCTGCCTTCTCTTCCTCTGCCTCCTCTTCCTCAGCCTTCTCTTCCTCTGTCTTCTCTTCCTCTGCCTTCTCTTCCTCTGCCTTCTCTTCCTCTGCCTTCTCTTCCTCTGCCTTCTCTTCCTCTGCCTTCTCTTCCTCTGCCTTGTCTTCCTCTGCCTTGTCTTCCTCTGCCTTCTCTTCCTCTGCCTCCTCTTCCTCTGCCTTCTCTTCCTCTGCCTTCTCTTCCTCTGCCTTCTCTTCCTCTGCCTTCTCTTCCTCTGTCTTCTATTCCTCTGCCTCCTCTTCCTCTGCCTTCTCTTCCTCTGCCTTCTCTTCCTCTGCCTTCTCTTCCTCTGCCTTCTCTTCCTCTGCCTCCTCTTCCTCTGCCTTCTCTTCCTCTGCCTTCTCTTCCTCTGCCTTCTCTTCCTCTGCCTTCTCTTCCTCTGCCTTCTCTTCCTCTGCCTTCTCTTCCTCTGCCTTCTCTTCCTCTGCCTTGTCTTCCTCTGCCTTCTCTTCCTCTGCCTTCTCTTCCTCTGCCTTCTCTTCCTCTGCCTTCTCTTCCTCTGCCTTCTCTTCCTCTGTCTTCTATTCCTCTGCCTCCTCTTCCTCTGCCTTCTCTTCCTCTGCCTTCTCTTCCTCTGCCTTCTCTTCCTCTGCCTTCTCTTCCTCTGCCTCCCCTTCCTCTGCCTTCTCTTCCTCTGCCTTCTCTTCCTCTGCCTTCTCTTCCTCTGTCTTCTATTCCTCTGCCTCCTCTTCCTCTGCCTCCTCTTCCTCTGCCTTCTCTTCCTCTGCCTTCTCTTCCTCTGCCTTCTCTTCCTCTGCCTTCTCTTCCTCTGCCTTCTCTTCCTCTGCCTTCTCTTCCTCTGCCTTCTCTTCCTCTGCCTTCTCTTCCTCTGCCTTCTCTTCCTCTGCCTTCTCTTCCTCTGCCTTCTCTTCCTCTACCTTCTCTTCCTCTGCCTTCTCTTCCTCTGCCTTCTCTTCCTCTGCCTTCTCTTCCTCTGCCTTCTCTTCCTCTGCCTTCTCTTCCTCTGCCTTCTCTTCCTCTGCCTTCTCTTCCTCTGTCTTCTATTCCTCTGCCTCCTCTTCCTCTGCCTTCTCTTCCTCTGCCTTCTCTTCCTCTGCCTTCTCTTCCTCTGCCTTCTCTTCCTCTGCCTTCTCTTCCTCTGCCTTCTCTTCCTCTGTCTTCTCTTCCTCTGCCTTCTCTTCCTCTGCCTTCTCTTCCTCTGCCTTCTCTTCCTCTGCCTTCTCTTCCTCTGCCTTCTCTTCCTCTGCCTTCTCTTCCTCTGCCTTCTCTTCTAAAACCTAGTTAATCTCACCTTCTACAAAGGGTTTCATCACACTAATATTGACCTGATGTATATTGTGACAGCGTGTCTCTCGCCAAAGGTTTTGTGAAGCTAATGTCGGCCTGACAAAACGAGGGCAAATTGTCAGATTAGACGCACCTGCAACCATTCCCACCCCTCTTTACACACCTATGTTAAGGGGACACTGAGGGGCTGACTATTCACCTGGTGTTCAAGACACTGCAGACCAAAGCCATCACACAATCCTTCATTCACGAGACTTAATAAAATTCAGTCCTGAGCGAAAGGACGAAAGAGAAACAAACGTTTTTACTCTGCATTGCAACGTCTGTATATTCAACTTGGGCACCTTTACCTTTGGTATAAAGTTGATGAGTTCCGAGAATTTTTCTACTCTCAGAGCCCGGCTGTTACAAAAAAACGCGATTCTAAAAGCTTAGAGATCTCCAGTGAATACTAGAAAGGACTGCCCTTCTAGCATCCAGCCTGTTACTGGGTTATCGTAACAATTAGTCAGTATCCTTGTCCAGTTATCCATTTGAATTCAGTATGATTCAATAGTGCTTCAGGATTATAACTGGTAGGCTACTAACTAGAGAAATTAAAATTTAATAAATTTATTAATAATTAAGTTGTCTAGGCTTATATTAAATTAAATTAAATCAATATAACAAGCAACTGCGACACAATCAGGATCAAGGAGATAATATAACGACACTAAGTAGGGACCTTCTGCAGATCCTCCACAAAAGTCACACAACTCCCATACTACTGAATCTAAGTTCAGCATAAGAAAATCCCCGACTGTGACAATACACAGATACCAGTACAAATTAGGTCAGAAGCTACAGCTCAGGACCTGAGTTGCTCAGAGTGTCTTTGCAACACACAACCTCAGTACAACGTCGAAAATCACTAAGTCTATACAATGTTCTGTGAACAGAGTCTCCAGAACTAACAATAAAGCTGCAGGGACGATCTTTCAACAAGGGCCAATAAGGAAGAGTTAGGCACTTGTCAGGAGTACCTCCAACCACAAAGAGAGCCTAGACCAGACTGAATATTTCAGGCGAGGTGTGATCACCCCCCCCTCTATCACGTGATAGCTCCGTGGACAGCTGCTGCCCAGCAACAACGAGAAGCCGGCAGAGTAACGAGCCACAAGCGATAATTGCAGTAGTTAGACAATCAAGACTTGAACTATGAGCACATAATATGTTACATCCTACCTAACAACAGTAACTAAGTCAAATAATAATATAAAGCAATATATTTACGATTTAGCTATTATCGCAAATATAAGCAATGTAAAATTATATGAAAAGGTAATATACATTTTATATATATATATATATATATATATATATATATATATATATATATATATATATATATATATATATATATATATATATATATATATATATATATATATATATATATATATATATATATATATATATATATTTATATATATATATATATATATATATATATATATATATATATATATATATATATATATACATCATATACATTGTAACCCATTCAGGGGTTGCAACACCGGCCATGAGCCAGGCTCGTCTGGTGTTTGCTTAGTTAACCAGGCTGTTGATGCTGATGGCCCGTAGCCCCACATATCCATCACAGCCTAGCTGATCTGCATCAATTTTTATCTGCTACTTATACTTCTTAAGATAAAAGCTATTTTCTAGGATGAAGAGCAAGACACTTGCGCAACATCTTGTAGACGCTTCGCCATCCAGTGACTTTATTACGTAATATGAAAATTGTGGAAATATACACAGCAGACAGTGGAAGATGTGGTAATCAGTTCCTCAGCCCAGGAGCAGGTGACGACCACCGTAGTCTGGAAGAATACCACTGATATATAGTTTTTCTCAATTCATATTCTCGGGCACTTCCATACAATTGTATATGAACTAATTTTCTAATCCAAGATTATTAGGAGAAATAGAAAAAGGTATTATTTCTTTTTTAACCCTGATGAATGTGGTAATACATACACTTTTTGGGGGAAAATAGCAAAATAATATAAAATTCTTATTATTTTGCCACTTAACATTAACGTAATGTATTCTGAAGTGATTTTAAAGGTATAATCAACAAGTGACCTTCCAAGAAAGAAATTTTTATGTTTATTGCAACCAGAATTATTGAGATGGATTTTTAGGTATTAAAATATGCGACACCTTTATCATATGAGCATCATTTAGGTCGGGGGAAGCCCAGAGCACAGCACTGGGAGTGCCAGGAGCAGCAGCTGGTTTAAGGAATTTCATCTCGACATCTAGCATTTCATAATCCTCTTCTTTGAACATTTTTAAGCACTTTTCTTCTGTAATATATTGATACTTGATGCCAGTCCACCTTTGTATCACTGACTATTGGCAGTTGTTCAGATAACTTGCGACCCGTTGGTAAATAAACGCCAGAAAAGTATTGAATTACGTTGATATTATCATCGCCAGATAATTCATGTGAACTGTCAGTGTCAAAATGGATCTCATTTGGAGTATTTGTGTTTGAAACAGGTTGTGTAGCTGGTACCACTTTTCTTTTGTCGATTTCCTTTCTTTCCTTCTTCTTTCTTATTTAGATCCGTTGTGTCCTCCACCTGTCAAAACAGTCCCAAGTATTGAAATCTGCTGCCTTGTTTATGGTTAAGGTGCTTAAATAAGAACATAAGAACATAACAAAGAAGGAACACTGCAACAGATCTACTGGCCTATGCGAGGCAGATCCAATTCTCCCACCGGCTTAAGCCAATTACATTAAGTAATTAAACTAATAATTTTCTGTGTACATTTCTCAGACATTTACCACTTTTATTATCTTTCCAGTGATGGGGTAATAAGAAACATACATGCACAGACATTTTCCAAGATCGTAGGTAAAATCTCCTCTTATAATAGTGGGAACTTTTTCGTTTATTTATCTGTAAACAAAAATAAAAGCAATGCAGCAAACCCATCTGAGACAGAGCAAGTTTAGAAAAGGGAAAACTTTAAAAACGACAATTTTTTTTTCTTTTCTCTGTATTCAGTCATTAACAGAACGTCCAAGAATCCATATGTACAGCCACATCATAATAAGGGGAGAGGATGACCTAAAAAGAGGCACACACAAAATTGTCCCTCGAGACAATTACTAGTAATGTCATATAAGTATCTATTCCAACAAATTCTATTTTTTTTTTTTACCCAAATTGACTATAACCATTTATCAGATTGTTGCCCCAGTCACCAATCCGTATACCTGTCTGAGACAGGTTTTCTGTATGAGTGTCTAGAAGGTAGATAGTGAAGATGGATTCTCTGTACACCTGACTAAGTGTACACTGACCACGTTACAGCCACTTAAGACATCCAACACCGATAAATATTTGCAATATAAATGTTACTTAAAATTGCCATTACAACTCCACAAAACTGAAGAATGTGTAAGTACATCAAAATAACTCTAAGGAACATGCACTCCGATATTGAAGTTATTTAATAAGAGCATCAATGAAATTTTGACCTACAATAAACTATACTTTTAACAGAGGTTCTGAGCCTTCTGCAGCTCATAACTCAACTAACTACAACAAGGTGAGGACCCGCAACAAGACCCAACTAAGCATGTTAAGGTGAAGACTCACCACAAGACCCACCTAGGCTTTTCTGGGTAATCCAAGGAAATTTGCATATATGTTACTATACATAATTTATGTAACTGTATTTATAAGTACCTGTACCTACATAAACTTTCTTATACTTACTAAGTATGTTAACAAGGTGAGGATCCTTGTGTAGCTAGTTAGTGTGGGAGTTGCTTCTTACTTTTCGTGGAGTATTACAGTAATCTTTGCTTAAGAAACAGGTAACTGTGCCAATGAACATGAAGAAAAAGACACTCTTTAGTTCTCTCAACTAACCTAGTGAATACTAGTATTCCCTGGAAGAAAATAAGGAAAATAGTGTACTGTGAGTACCAGTGAGCTGCAGACATTTTACACTGAACAGCAGGGGTGCTGTGGGCACAATTAGGGAGCACTGTGTCAACTTTCGTGGCCCCAGACTTTTCAACATCTTACCAGAAGATATCAGAAACATGGCTGCTACAAGTGTAGAAACCTTCAAGAGGAGACTGGACAAGTATCATCACCACTAGACAGGCACCTAAAGTCAGTACCTGACCAACCGGGCTGTGGTTCGTACGTCAGTTTGCGTGCGGCTGACAGTAACAGCCTGGTTGATCAGACCCTGATCCACCAAGAGGCCTGGTCTCAGACTGAGCCGTGGGGTCGTTGACCCCCAAAACTCTTTCCAGGTAAACTCCAGGTAAGTGCGGATTAGCCAGGCTGTGATAGATATGTGGGGCAGCGGGGCCTCCAGCAACAACAACCTGGTTAACCAGGGAAGCACCAGACGAGCCTGGCCCACAGCCGGGCTCCGGAAGTAGAGAAACTCTCGAAACTCATCAGAGGTAAAGGTATAATTGTATAGCTGTAGTAAAGGGAGTAGACCGCTCAGAAATCTGTTTGGTCATTACTGGAAAAGAGCATAATCTATAAAATTAAATGTGAAGAGGGTGTGAGGAAACTCATAGGCCTATTTGTGGCCTACAGGTTTCCTGGAGTATACCTGGAGAGGGTTTAGGGTTCATCGCCCCCGCGGCCCGGTCTGTGACCAGGCCTCATGGTTGATCAGGGCCTGATCAACCAGGCTGTTACTGCTGGCCGCACGCAACCTTATGTATGCCAGGAAGCAGTTGAACAGTCTTGGGCCCCTGACACTGCGTAGTCTCTTATCGTGCAAGGGGCACCCCTACTTTTCTTTGGGGGGGGGGGATGTTGCATCGTCTGCAGAGACTTGCTTTCACAGGGAATGATTTTCGTGTGTAAGTTTGGTACTAATCCCTCTAGGATTTTCGTGTGCAGTGTATAAATATAATTATACCTTCCATAGAGTTTAGTGGAAGGGAAGTCTCTCATTGATAACCACAGTATATAACCACAGTGATAACCACAGTGTATAACTATAGTGATAACCACAGTGTATAACTATAGTGATAATTACAGTGTATAACTATAGTGATAACCACTGTATATAACCATAGTGATAACCACAGTGTATAACTATAGTGATAATTACAGTGTATAACCACTGTATATAAGCATAGTGATAACCGCAGTGTATAACTATAGTGATAAACACAGTGTATAACCATAGTGATAACCATAGTGATAACCACAGTGTATAACCACAGTGTATAACCATAGTGATAACCACAGTGTATAACTATAGTGATAATCACAGCGTATAGCCATAGTAATACCCACAGTGTATAACCATAATGATAACCACAGTGTATAACCATAATGATAACCACAGTGTATAACCATAATGATAACCACAGTGTATAACCATAATGATAACCACAGTGTATAACCATAATGATAACCACAGTGTATAACCATAATGATAACCACAGTGTATAACCATAATGATAACCACAGTGTATAACCATAATGATAACCACAGTGTATAACCATAATGATAATCACAGTGTATAACTATAGTGATAAACACAGTGTATAACCATAGTGATAACCACAGTGTATAACTATAGTGATAAACACAGTGTATAACCATAGTGATAACCACAGTGTATAACTATAGTGATAAACACAGTGTATAACCATAGTGATAACCACAGTGTATAACTATAGTGATAAACACAGTGTATAACCATAGTGATAACCATAGTGATAACCACAGTGTATAACCACAGTGTATAACCATAGTGATAACCACAGTGTATAACTATAGTGATAATCACAGCGTATAGCCATAGTAATACCCACAGTGTATAACCATAGTGATAACCACAGTGTATAACCATAGTGATAATCAGTGTATAACCATAGTTATAACCACAGTGTATAACTATAGTGATAATTACAGTGTATAACTATAGTGATAACCACAGTGTATAACCATAATGATAACCACAGTGTATAACCATAATGATAACCACAGTGTATAACCATAATGATAACCACAGTGTATAACCATAATGATAACCACAGTGTATAACCATAATGATAACCACAGTGTATAACCATAATGATAATCACAGTGTATAACTATAGTGATAAACACAGTGTATAACCATAGTGATAACCACAGTGTATAACTATAGTGATAAACACAGTGTATAACCATAGTGATAAACACAGTGTATAACCATAGTGATAACCACAGTGTATAACTATAGTGATAAACACAGTGTATAACCATAGTGATAACCACAGTGTATAACTATAGTGATAAACACAGTGTATAACCATAGTGATAAACACAGTGTATAACCATAGTGATAACCACAGTGTATAACTATAGTGATAAACACAGTGTATAACCATAGTGATAACCACAGTGTATAACTATAGTGATAAACACAGTGTATAACCATAGTGATAAACACAGTGTATAACCATAGTGATAACCACAGTGTATAACTATAGTGATAAACACAGTGTATAACCATAGTGATAACCACAGTGTATAACTATAGTGATAAACACAGTGTATAACCATAGTGATAAACACAGTGTATAACCATAGTGATAACCACAGTGTATAACTATAGTGATAAACACAGTGTATAACCATAGTGATAACCACAGTGTATAACTATAGTGATAAACACAGTGTATAACCATAGTGATAACCACAGTGTATAACTATAGTGATAAACACAGTGTATAACCATAGTGATAACCACAGTGTATAACTATAGTGATAAACACAGTGTATAACCATAGTGATAACCACAGTGTATAACCATAATGATAACCACAGTGTATAACCATAATGATAACCACAGTGTATAACTATAGTGATAACCACAGTGTATAACTATAGTGATAATTACAGTGTATAACTATAGTGATAACCACAGTGTATAACCATAATAACAACCACAGTGTATGGTGTAGAGCAAGGATTCTTAACCTTTTTTACTCGTCTAGGGAATTGTGTCTGTGTTGCAATTCCCTGAATTAAGTCTGAATATTTACCCCTTCCCCCACACACAGGCGCTGCATAATCCCTCTGGGTTTAGCGCTCCCCATGATGATGATGATGATGATGATGATAATAATAATAATAATAATAACAACAATAATAATAATAATAATGATAATAATAACAATAATAGGATTACAGACCCCCAGTCGATTGCCCAGTATGTCCTCATACCCCTTTCACCAGAGAGTGGAACTCACCACCACCACCACTTCTAATAAGTACCAGCCTGACTTCAAAAGATGTCAATAGCTTGGTTTTACTTTACTTTACAGCTGAAAAAAAAATCATAAGGATTGTATCATATTTATTTATTTACAGTATCAAGGGCCCGAGACTGTTCAACTGCCTCCCAGTAAACATAAGGGGATTACCAATAGACCCCTGGTCGTCTTCAAGAAGGAACTGGACAGATACCTAAAGTCTGTACCTACCCAGCAGAGCTGTGGTTCGTGCGGCCAACAGTAACAGCCTGGTTGATCAGGCCCTGATCCACCATGAGGCCTGGTCATTGACCGGGCCGCGGGGTGTTCCGGGGTTGACCCCGGAACCCCCCGCAGGTAGACTCACCACAAGGCATCCTTATATATATTAATAACGTGAGAGTCAACCACAAGACCAACCACAAGACTCACCACAAGACCAACCACAAGACCAACCACAAGACCAACCACAAGACCAACCACAAGACCAACCACAAGACCAACCACAAGACCAACCACAAGACCAACCATAAGACCAACCACAAGACCCACCACAAGACCAACCACAAGACCAACCACAAGACTCACCACAAGACCAACCACAAGACCAACCAACCACAAGACCAACTACAAGACCAAGACCCACCACAAGACCCACCACAAGACCCACCACAAGACCAACCACAAGACCAACCACAAGACCAACCACAAGACCCACCACAAGACCAACCACAAGACCAACCACAAGACCAACCACAAGACCCACCACAAGACCAACCACAAGACCAACCACAAGACCAACCACAATCCCACCACAAGACCCACCACAAGACCAACCACAAGACCCACCACAAGACCAACCACAAGACCAACCACAAGACCAACCACAAGACCAACCACAAGACCAACCACAAGACCAACCACAAGACCAACCACAAGACCAACCACAAGACCAACCACAAGACCAACCACAAGACCAACCACAAGACCAACCACAAGACCCACCACCCAACCACAATCCCACCACAAGACCAACCACAAGACACCACAAGACCAACCACAAGACCCACCACAAGACCAACCACAAGACCCACCACAAGACCAACCACAAGACCAACCACAAGACCAACCACAAGACCCACCACAAGACCAACCACAAGACCAACCACAAGACTCACCACAAGACCAACCACAAGACCAACCACAAGACTCACCACAAGACCAACCACAAGACCAACCACAAGACCAACCACAAGACCAACCACAAGACCAACCACAAGACCCACCACAAGACCCACCACAAGACCAACCACAAGACCAACCACAAGACCAACCACAAGACCAACCACAAGACCAACCACAAGACCCACCACAAGACCCACCACAAGACCAACCACAAGACCAACCACAAGACCAACCACAAGACCCACCACAAGACCAACCACAAGACCAACCACAAGACCAACCACAAGACCAACCACAAGACCAACCACAAGACCAACCACAAGACCAACCACAAGACCAACCACAAGACCAACCACAAGACCAACCACAAGACCCACCACAAGACCAACCACAAGACCCACCACAAGACCAACCACAACACCCACCACAACACCCACCACAAGACCAACCACAAGACCCACCACAAGACCCACCACAAGACCAACCACAAGACCAACCACAAGACCAACCACAAGACCAACCACAAGACCAACCACAAGACCAACCACAAGACCAACCACAAGACCAACCACAATCCCACCACAAGACCAACCACAAGACCCACCACAAGACCAACCACAAGACCAACCACACGACCAACCACAATCCCACCACAAGACCAACCACAAGACCCACCACAAGACCAACCACAAGACCAACCACAAGACCAACCACAAGACCCACCACAAGACCAACCACAAGACCAACCACAAGACCAACCACAAGACCAACCACAAGACCAACCACAATCCCACCACAAGACCAACCACAAGACCCACCACAAGACCAACCACAAGACCAACCACAAGACCAACCACAATCCCACCACAAGACCAACCACAAGACCCACCACAAGACCAACCACAAGACCCACCACAAGACCAACCACAATACCCACCACAAGACCAACCACAAGACCAACCACAAGACCAACCACAAGACCAACCACAAGACCAACTACAAGACCAACCACAAGACCAACCACAATCCCACCACAAGACCCACCACAAGACCAACCACAAGACCCACCACAAGACCAACCACAACACCAACCACAAGACCAACCACAAGACCAACCACAAGACTAACCACAATCCCACCACAAGACCAACCACAAGACCAACCACAAGACCAACCACAACACCAACCACAAGACCAACCACAAGACCAACCACAAGACCAACCACAAGACCAACCACAAGACCAACCACAAAACCAACCACAAGACCAACCACAAGACCAACCACAAGACCAACCACAACACCAACCACAACACCAACCACAACACCAACCACAACACCAACCACAACACCAACCACAACACCAACCACAACACCAACCACAACACCAACCACAAGACCAACCACAACACCAACCACAAGACCAACCACAAGACCCACCTAGATATGTTAACAAGGTGAAGGCCCACCATAAACCCACCTATACATGTCAAGGCCCACCACAAAATCCCAAGAAAACACTTCAGTTACAAGCATGCACCAGTAGGCCTACTGTAGTACTTATATTCTTTCTTCCTGCATCTCACATATTCACTTTATAAATCCCTTCTGTACTTTTTTATGGTTTGTACTGCCTTGATAAAACTCCCGGAGAGCGAAACGTAGCCCATAATAAATGTCTCATTAGTTGCTCTTGTGTCCTTTTATCTGACATTTGTCATATGTACTGTTAGTTCTCGCACTTTTCTCTCACGGGTTTCACCCTACCTATATATTTTCGCAATTTTCCTATATTCTCCGTAGATTTGGAAAAGTTTGATCTAGCCAAACACTCTCTAAATAAAAGTATCTAACTCGTTCGTGTGTCTTTTGTTATACACTGTCTTGACAATGATCTGTTTGTGGCAAACAGTTTGCAAATAAAAGTTCACTCTGCACATAACGTCTCTTTACCAAGTGTTTCTCTTACAAACAGTAGTGTAATGAGCTACATCTGCTACATGTGAAAAAAAATATAATACACTAAAAGACTGACTCCACGATCGTGGCTCTGCTCCTGCAAATGCAAGCTGGTTATATCTGTGACATCTCTTCCTGGTTTTTAGCCTCGTCGGTTTCTTTCCTCTTGTGGCCTCATGCTACAACTAAATTAGGAAGGAAATATTGCTCTAATAAAGCTATTAGAAGTATATCCAGTACATGAAAGTAAAGTTAAGTGTACACTGACTGTTGGTAGAAGTTTATAAGATTTATATATCTTCTTGTGTGTTTATGGGACACAACAGCCTTGCAAGTGAAAAATATTTAACAGGCTTCTGTTTCACTTTCTTACGTCACGACGTTGGTACCTTCCTGAGTTGTTTGTCGACCTGTTTACATTGTTACAACTGGGTACTTACACAAGCACACACGAGGGTTCAGCTACAAGTTTAATAAAGCAAGAGAGAGATGAAGATTTCTTTCAGTGTGTGGGTAGTTAAGAAATTGAATTCATTATAAAGAGATGTAGTAGAGGTAAATTCAATACATTCATTAAAAAAATAAATAAGTCAGTGACCAAAAAAGATGCAGTGTATAAACCACTGCAGTTAATGGAAGGCTATAAGGCTGTGCTCACCAGATAAGATTCAACACTTCCTGCGGACACAGGTCAAACACACTGTGATACACACACACTGCTCAGGAAGTTCATGTGTCTTAGATAGCGGCTCAAGCGTGTCCCATTGTGCAAGGTTTATGGCCGCCTTAGCACTGTACTTGTCAAGTATTTTTTTTCTTTTTTTGCATTGTGTTCCGAGCAGTGATCTGGTTTATAACCTCCGTAGCCTCGGGGAGGAGGTGGAGAGGTCAGGCCAGGACACACACACACACACACACACACACACACACATAACTGCTGCAGCATATGGGCGCCTGGCAAGCCTGAGAACAGCGTTCCGATACCTTAGTAAGGAATCGTTCAAGACACTGTACATCGTGTACGTCAGGCCCATACTGGAGTATGCAGCACCTGTTTGGAAACCGCATTTGATCAATCACGTCACGAAATTAGAGAAAGTGCAAAGGTTTGCGACAAGGTTAGTTCCAGAGCTAAGGGGAATGTCCTATGAAGAAAGGTTAAGGGAAATCGGCCTGACGACACTGGAGGACAGGAGGGCCAGGGGAGACATGATAACGATATATAAAATACTGCGCGGAATAGACAAGGTGGACAAAGACATGATGTTCCAGGGAGGGGACACAGAAACAAGAGGTCACAATTGGAAATTGAAGACTCAGATGAGCCAAAGGGATGTTAGGACGTATTTCTTCAGTCACAGAGTTGTCAGACAGTGGAATAGCCTAGAAAGTGACGTAGTGGAGGCGGGAACCATACATACTTTTAAGACGAGGTTTGATAAAGCTCATGGAGCAGGGAGAAAGAGGACCCAGTAGCAACCAGTGAAGAGGTGGGGCCAGTAGCTAAGACTCGACCCCTGCAACCACAAATAGGTGAGTACACACACACACACATAATGGCTTATTAATCTAGGGCTCAATATGACACACTTTAAGTGTGTTATATTGACCTAAATTGTACCAGTAGAAAAGTTCCTGTTTTTGATAAAGATCTAATCGTTTCCCTTCTCCCCATCACTGCCAGACTGTTGGCAGCTCAGATGTTTTCAACCTGTCTCTAGCAGAACGGTGTCAGAAGTTCTTATTAAGAATGGTTGTAATTATAACCTTAATTTTTTAAAGGAGTGGACCGGTAAGCCAGCGGAAGGCCTCGGTCAGATAACAAAAAACTCTGGTGGTGGGTCATTATATGACTAAGACCCGCGTCAGGAAACACTTGTCCTGTTTCCTGACGAATCTTACCTAGGCTAGTGATCGGAAGGAGTGAAAGTAAGCAATAATTCCAGTGTCCGGAAAGTAAAAATTTCAGTACCCCAAGACTCTGTACTAGCACCATTACTGCATCTCATTCTTACAACAAACATGGATAAAAACACTAGTCACAGCATCGTATGGTCATTTACGGGATATTCCAATGTGTGACAAGCGTCTCAATAAAAGACAGAAAATTACAGATACCAACAAAGACTTTAAATTATCAAATAGCATGATGTTCAATAGTGACAAATTTTAAATACTTAGATATGGGAAGAATGAGCAACTCACAACAAGTACAGCATACAGGACTCTGGACTAATACTGTCAGAAAATATACCATTTACAGAAGACAATGTAAATGCAGCAAAGGCCAGGAAAATGAAAGGATGAATTACAAGAACCTCCAGAACAAGATACGTAATGCCAGTCATCGTGTTTTGCAAATCATATACACTGTCACACCTTGAATATTGTTTTGGGCTCACAGCACCTTCCAGGCAGACCTGAAAAACGTCGAGATATCTGTGGTTACCTGGGGTCATGTCCGGGGTGTCACTGCCCCTTCGGCACGGTCCCAGACCAAGCCAACCCGTTACTAGCCTGTTCGACGAAGCTGTTAGTGCCCACCATCTGTAGTCTAACGTACGCATCACATCCCCGCTGATCAGGTAATGACTTGAGGAACTGACCAAATTCTCTCTTGAAGACAAACAGGGATTTGTTGGTAATTCTTATGCATGTCGGGAAGGAATTAGAATGTATTACTTTACAATCACTGAGTTTTTACCTCAGTTGACTCATAGCACCGCCGCTTTAAACTGGAAGTATCCTGCACTATTTACCAAGTCTCTTGCTTTCATATGTAATGATTTCAGTGGGCAGAACTAGGACCATACCCTCCAGAATCTTCCAGGTGCAGATTACGTTGTCTCTTTGTCGCCTACGCTCTAAGGAGTAGTTCGAGGAACTTTCCTCTCAGTAATTTAGGTGCTTAACCGAGGTGAAAGAAGCTGTAAATATTCTCTATACTCCAGTTCTGCCTGAAAGAGTGCAATTAGTATACAGCAGTATTCCAACCTTAGCATGTTCCAATTAACCAAACTATCGTTGTCCTTACAGCTAAAAAATCGCTATGTAAGATCTTCTGACTTTATTCCTTTTTATTACTTCTAAGTCTCTAATTCATCTTCCGCTCTATTGAATGATTTTGAGGATGCCTTGTACTCTCATCTCCTTATTATCTATTTTACCGTAACGTATTAACTTCAATTCATCCTCATTTAACATCATATTGCTGTCAGTGGTCCACTGGAAGACTTAGTTTATGAAGATCCGTTGTGTCCTCTATGGATGCCACTTCTAGCATAGTCTGTAAAGGATAGTATGGTGCTATAATGTCCCTGTCTATGTCGGATATGAGAAAGAGAAATTAGGTGAGTACTTTGCCTTGAAGAACAGAACTTTTTACTGTGGCAGCCTTTGTCAGTCATAAAATACGTTAGTACTAATACACGATAATGTACTGTATGACTAAAACATCATAACAATGTATTACTAAGACATAGTAATACAATGTATTATTATCTAATATATTACTAATATTCCGTAACAGTGTATACTAATACACCATAATACAATGCATCACTAAGACGCTATAATGCATTATGACACCATAACACAATGTATCACCAAGACACTGTAATATACCGAAAAAGGAGAGACGTCATATCACTATACTCGAGCCTCAGTCTGACCATCAGCCTACCTGTAACCTGGCTTGGTCTGGCGACATACTATGTCCGTCTGGCGATCAGCGAACGCTGGCTCCGGCCTCCGCTCCCTCCTTGTGCCGAGTGAGTCAGAATAATAATAATAATAATAATAATAATAATAATAATAATAATAATAATAATAATAATAATAATAATAATAATAATAATAATAATAATAATAATAATAATAATAATAATAATAATAATAATAATAATAATAATAATAATAATTATAATAATTTGTTAATTGATTCCACTCAAGAGGAGATCGTCGTTAACTTTTCCCCCCTTAATCATCGCCTCATCTCAGCCTAACTTTTTCTTCATGTCATTTCATACCAGGAGATGGCACGTCAGTTTCACACCATGCTTGGTTTCTTCGGTCTCACACCACGCAGGAAAAAATTGACAAAATTCTACTTCGTGCACTTTAGCCACGACATCCCCCTACCAGATGTGTATCAGTTTTTTCTTAATGTGACGTAATAATAGTTCAAAACAGATCGAAAACAGTTTGTGAAATGTTGTGGCTATGGTGTTGTGAGTTTTATAAATATACACACGTTTTCATGGGTTAATATTAAAAACTCATACTACCTAACTTAACTGAACGTAACGTAAAAAAAAAATCTGAAAATAGAGAACGTTCAGAAATTGCCGTTGCATGATGCTTAAGAAAACGAACATTATAAAAATGAGGCTGGTTTAATATATGTTAGTTGTATTTGAGTTTATTTACCTATCATGGCTTAATATGACCTGACGCTTCTGCTAATCTCCACTCAGCCTAATTCCGAGGTCATTATCCCCGTGGCCCGTTCTTGGACCTGCTTATGGTGCCTAAACACGCGTCTATCAGTTTACTTCAGCTCATCATGGAACTAACTCTTTTTACTGGATGCTATGAAAAGAGGTTACAAGAAAAATATTAATTAATGCCATTTGTAAACGCTAGAACTGAGCAACAGTCACGTTTGAAGACTTTGAGTTGAGATCGTGTCTGCTCAGACAGATCTCCGTTATGTCAATCATATGTTAATGAGGTCTAGTGTGACAGACCCGTAGGGGCTCATCCAGGGAGGAGGGGATGCCAGGGAAAACCATAACCTAGCCCCTCTCATTCTCCTGGATACTCTGAAAGACTTTTTTTCTGCAAAACCATTGACATCATTTACCAAAATACTAGATGAAGATATTGTGAGTCACGAGGGGAGACAGCATCGTACAGATGCAAAAGCATTTATTGAACTGTATAATATCCCTGAGCAAGAAATTATAAATCAGTTTAATACAACGAGAAACCATACCCCCGGCCGGGATTGAACCCGCGGTCATAGAGTCTCAAAACTCCAGCCCGTCGCGTTAGCCACTAGACCAGCTAGCCACAATAAGATTCATCCAACTAGGTATATTTCTACACCATAGGAAAGTTAGCACAGGCACCTCTGTGACCACAAATGCAAGTTTTTACAGACGAATCTCCAGCTAGCGTGGCCGTGACGAACTCTAGCTCAAGTCCCTTCACTGCCGTCAACATGACTCAAGAAATCGTAATGACACGATTGCAAATAAACCATACCCCCGGCCGGGATTTAACCCGCGGTCATAGAGTCTCAAAACTCCAGCCCGTCGCGTTAGCCACTAGACCAGATAGCCACAATAAGATTCATCCAACTAGGGGGGTTTATTTGCAATCGTGTCATTACGATTTCTTGAGTCATGTTGACGGCAGTGAAGGGACTTGAGCTAGAGTTCGTCACGGCCACGCTAGCTGGAGATTCGTCTGTAAAAACTTGCATTTGTGGTCACAGAGGTGCCTGTGCTAACTTTCCTATGGTGTAGAAATATACCTAGTTGGATGAATCTTATTGTGGCTAGCTGGTCTAGTGGCTAACGCGACGGGCTGGAGTTTTGAGACTCTATGACCGCGGGTTCAATCCCGGCCGGGGGTATGGTTTATTTGCAATCGTGTCATTACGATTTCTTGAGTCATGTTAATACAACGAGGTTAGAGCAAGTCAAGGAAAATAAAACGAAGATTGGGCTTACTTTAAAATCATCAGAAATTGTAGAGGAAATAAGCTGGCCAAGTTGGATGACAATAGACGAAAAGGCCACAGTGCAAAAAATGGTGAAATTTAAAACGTTTTCGTGATTTCTCACATCATCACAGTTCCCTGATAATGTGAGAAATCATATTATATATTTTTAAAGCCATTTGTAAACTGGATTAAATAAAAACTTATTGGAACCAGTAGACTACAATATAGCAGTGTCTTGCCCAGCCTGACTGGCGCGGGGCCAACACAAGACATGGCTTCGTATCCCTTGTCTAGCCTCTGTAATAGGCTATATCATACCATTTGACTCGGAAATTTAAGGATCAGATCTACGCTAAAAAAATTCCTCTGTCAAAGGTCTCATGATTACTAAGCACAACAGGTGCGGTATCACTATCTTCCTCATGAATTCACCTGAAGCAGCAACGTGTTAACTCGGGGACATAATTTATCTAATTCTCATAAGGAAAACAAGTCGTTCCACCCAATATTCAAATGAATAATCAAGCTGCGGGAACCTAGTGGAAGATTTTAAATTATACCGGATTTCTTGTTATTAAATTATAATTTGCGTCTGATTATTATTAGTTTGCACAAATTTTGAATGTTAATTGTAATGAAGTATAAGAATTGCTCAGAATTTATTCGTGTCCACATCACCTTAAAAATTTAGACTGTGTTACTTGAAAAAAAATCCAAGTCTCCTAGGTAACATGCGAGAAATAATGCGCGCCACGGAAAAACATTACCCAGAATTATCAGGCATGAGGAGACGCATACAAGGTGCCATTCTAAGCGTTGCAATAAACGTGACTTAACGTATGGCAGAAAAGCTCGCATGTACAGCAAATAACCCGGTGTTGTTCCTCAGAAACAATGAACATTTAATATGGCTGATAAAATCGCCACACCTAATAAAGAGCGATCACAATCTCCGCCAGCTTACTGGCACACTCACTGTGGAAACCAAGTCTCTTGTCACTCTAGACTGTGTCAGCAAATATAATTACCCAGAAGAACGGCTACATGAACTAAAGGGAAAATATCACCTAAACTTTAGAAAAGTAAGGGTGATCAGGATGGTCCTTTTTTTTGTTTTAGTAGGAAGCCTTAACGCCACTGAATGGTTCTTGATCCAGGGAACTGAAGCTACCCTTCCCGTCCTTGGGTCAAGCCTAATTACCTCGCAGTCCCCTGAGCTGCAATATTATCTGCTTTAAATAACCTTAAATGGGGTTATTAGTATATGACAAAATTCCACACCAGGTAGTGTTCAAGTGCCGTCAGTGTCTGATGGCTGACTTGTCATTATTTAGTTCTGAAGTTTCTTGTTATCTAAACTATCAGCTTGTGTGGAACTCTATCAAAAAGGATATACAAGTCAGTATAAAGTCAAGCTTTGGTTGAGACACATTTGAAGAGTGGAAGATGTCTAGAAAAAATGGTCGACTCTTGTGTGATGTCCTAAATTCTCAATTTACATCAAAATAATGTCCCTAAGAAGCATTTTAATTACTGGACTTGCATTAGTGTAATTTCAACAATTCTGACAAAGAAATCAAAGCTATTTCACACACGCGAACTCTGAATTTCTTCTTAATAGTAGAGAGAGAGTAAGTACTCTGTCAGAACTGTTAGAAGAATGTTATGTCCTCTACGTCACCACCCTGAAGTAATGACTGACTTCACTTATGACTGATTTCAGCAACAATGGCAGCTAAGACAATGACCGAATTGAGCAGAGATGACAGATTATTACTGATCTTGGAAACGGCAACGAATAATGATAAGACAGCAAAATGTTACAAATTAGAATAACATGAAAAAAAAAAACTTCGAAAGCGCTTGATAAATAAAAAAATAGAAAACTGGTTACTCCACCTCCAGTGTGTCCAGTAAACGTTTTTACTCTCTGTTAACTTCTCACAGGAGAAACTTGCCGAGTAATAGTTCTAAAGAATTTTACGCCCTCACCGAGAGTTTTTACGATGGCAAACAGTGGGAAGTCTTCGTGCAGATTCTTCTCCAGTACCCGAGAACACAACAAGCTATTATGGGAGGTCACTTGAGAGATGGCCCCATTAACGTCCTCTCAGCCCTCATGTATTCACCACCAGGGATGAGGTGTGGCGGTGAGAGACAATACTGTCTCTCAACCCACATGTCTCGTATACTATACTCAACACGATATTTACACACTCACACAAAACAAGTTAAACCTGCTCTACACTGCTCGCATACTCACCATCTTCATATATTACCTAATAAATTAATATACGATATATAGAACCTGGCTTCAATTCTGCTTAGTTGAGTCCATGGGCGAGTCCTTACACACGTTGCTGACCTTCACCTAACAGTAAACAGGTATCTGGGTGTCAGGAACCCGTTGTGGAGGCATGTATAATACGGTAGTACATACCTACATTATGATGAAACTGACACAGTATGCGGGTTATAGTATTTTATTAGAAAACATTTCGATCACTAGGTGGGTGAAACGTTCTCTAATAAAATACGATATCCCGCACATTGTGTAGGTAGAATAATGAACAAATAGGGGTAAGATTAATTTACCTTAAATGCAGCTGGGTATTGAGGCCCCAAGTAGAATAACAACTCTAAGGTTGTCAATGAGGTGAGGATGATAGCTGTTACTTCATTATTTTATCCTAAGAATCTTCCCTCTAGAAATTAACGAAGTTTTCCGTTTAAACTGACTGGCCGTCTCCCACCGAGGTGGGATGACCCGAAAAAAAAGAGAAGAAATACTTTCACCGTCATTCATTCAATTACCGTCTTCCCACAAGCGTGCTGGCATCACAGTTCAGTAGAAAGTAGCTTTGAGAGTGCAGAAAAAAAGGTATTTACTGAAAGAATTTATTGGTACGGTGACTTCTGCCGATCCAGTTTTGTTAATGTCTCAAGTAGTCGTAATAACACGATTGCAAACCTGGCCACGGGTTCCATACCCATGCGTTCTGCAATTTGATTTTTTTATGTGTTCCAAAGTTTTATTAATGAGTGAAAAATGTTGGAATTCATCATTTTTAAATGACCATACCAAGACCACTCTCAGTTTGGCATATCATTAAATTTAGTAAATTGGGAATAAAATGAACTTCAAAGTGACGATGAGATATGAGTTGCCGAAAGGTTATTAATTTTGACTATAAGTCCAAACCTTGGAAATCAAAGAAAAAAAACTCTGCATTTGTTAGCTAAGTTATGGGTACAGAGTGTGTTGGAGATCATTTGCTCTCAGTCTCCTACAACTCCTTAAAAACTAATAAAAATAATGTTGAAACTGAACAGAATATAATTGCTACTAAACCGCAAGTTAGTTAAGTTATTGCTTCAGCCATCGTATTAACCGTAAGTTAGTTAACTCATTACCAACCATACGACCAATACTATGAACTTTCCTAACCACAACAACTGAATCAAAACAACACTGTAATGTGTTTCAGCTGAATCAATACAACACTGCTCAACCATGTAAAAAAAATAAACATTCGTAAACAAGATTTTCAATATAATCTGAACTGCCCTCAAAGCAGTTTTAACTAATAAAATTAACAATAATTAATGAAATCAATATTCAGTTCAGTCATCAAGACTCACCATCCAGTAGAGTATTATGGTAAAGAATATTAATAAAAAAACCACTAGGATTATTACATATAATTCCCACGAATTTAGGGAGAGTGCGGGGCCACGTTTCACCATACACTCGACCACTTGTTGTACACAGTATTTAACACTCCTGGCATACACCAGGAAAGACACCAACACTGAACACGTTTAGGCAAATGCTTAAACCTGTTGTTAACGCTTTCGACACAACGCAATGCAAAGCACAACTTGTCAAATTATTGTGCAGATAGGTTTAGGCTTTCAAGCTGGTAAAACACCCAGCTTAACACTACCAATGGTACAGTAATCATGTGACTGGGTTCCCTAATTCAGCTCTGGTTTACTCTACATTGAGTCAGCTTCCATAGAGTTCAATCACCAGTATTAGCCACGTCAACATTACACAGTATTCTGTGTTCATATATTTACAAGCCACATAAGAAGCAAAACCAGAGAGCCAGTATACAGTATGTATGCTAAGGGGGCATTACGCACTCTAGTTACCTAAAAAATACAACGAATCAAGAAATAAATACCAGTGGGTGTGTCAAATACCCTGTCTTAATGTATTACATACTTCATACACTATTATTGTATTACATGGCTTTTACGCTATATTAATTTGTTATAGTATTACGTGAAGTTTACAATGTATTACTGTATCACATAATTTGTGCACTGTATTATTGTATTACGTTATTTTCCACACCTTATTATTGTATTCCGTGATTTTCGCTCAGTATTATTGTATAACGTGCTCTATATGTTATATTATTGAATTCAGTATTATTTACAATTTATACCATATCAAGCGTTGTTTACATTACTGTGTACTGTTAGTTGTAAAACTTTTACGCGCACGTGTTATTTAACACTTGTTCCACGAGTCCATCTTCCTGCCTCCTACTGCTCTTCAGAGCCAATCAGAAGCGAGATTGACCTTATAAATACTCGATAGTACTTGCATGATCACCTCCACACTGTTCCCGTCATTATGTGAGCACACTCCACAATCATGTGAGCACACTCCACAATCATGTGAGCACACTCCACAATCATGTGAGCACACTCCACAATCATGTGAGCACACTCCACAATCATGTGAGCACACTCCACAATCATGTGAGCACACTCCACAATCATGTGACCACACTTAACAATCATGTGACCACGCTCTACAATCATCATGTGACCACACTCCACAATCATGTGAGCACACTCCACAATCATGTGAGCACACTCCACAATCATGTGAGCACACTCCACAATCATGTGACCACACTTAACAATCATGTGACCACGCTCTACAATCATCATGTGACCACACTCCACAATCATCAATTGACCACACTCCGCAATCATGTGAGCACACTCCACAATCATGTGACCACACTCCACAATCATGTGACCACACTCCACAATCATCAATTGACCACACTCCACAATCATGTGAGCACACTCCACAATCATGTGACCACACTCCACAATCATGTGACCACACTCCACAATCATGTGACCACACTCCACAATCATGTGACCTCACTCCACAATCATCAATTGACCACACTCCACAATCATGTGAGCACACTCCACAATATGAACACACTCCACAATCATGTGACCACACTCCACAATCATGCGAGCACACTCTACAATCATGTGAGCACACTCTACAATCATGTGAGCACACTCTACAATCATGTGAGCACACTCTACACTCATCATGTGACAACACTCCACAATCATCAAGTGACCACACTCCACAATCAACATGTGACCACACTCCACAATCATGTGAGCACACTCTACAATCATGTGAGCACACTCTACAATCATGTGAGCACACTCCACAAACATCATGTGAGCACTCTCTACAATCATGTGAGCACACTCTACAATCATGTGAGCACACTCTACAATCATGTGACCACACTCCACAATCATCATGTATCCACACTCTACAATCATGTGAGCACACTCTACAAACATGTGAGCACACTCTACAATCATGTGACCACACTTCACAATCATGTGAGCACACTCCACAATCATTATGTGACTACACTTCACAATCATCATGTGAGCACACTCCACAATCATCATGTGAACACACTCTACAATCATGTGAACACACTCCACAATCATGTGAGCACACTCCTCAATCACTATGTGAGCACACTCCACAATCATGTGAGCACACTCTACAATCATGTGACTACACTTCACAATCATCATGTGACTGCACTCTACAATCAACATGTGACCACACTCCACAATCATGTGAGCACACTCCTCAATCACTATGTGAGCACACTCCACAATCATGTGAGCACACTCTACAATCATGTGACTACACTTCACAATCATCATGTGACTGCACTCTACAATCAACATGTGACCACACTCCACAATCATGTGAGCACACTCTACAATCAGGTGGCCACACTCCACAATCATGTGAGCACACTCCACAATCATTATGTGACTACAGTTCACAATCATCATGTGAGCACACTCCTCAATCACTATGTGAGCACACTCTACAATCATGTGACCACACACCACAATCATGTGAGCACACTCCACAATCATGTGAGCACACTCCACAATCATGTGAGCACACTCTATAATCATCATGTGAGCACACTCCACAATCATTATATGACCACACTCCACAATCATGTGACCACACACCACAATGATGTGAGCACACTCCACAATCATGTGACCACACACCACAATCATGTGACCACACACCACAATCATGTGACCACACACCACAATCATGTGAGCACACTCCACAATCATTATATGACCACACACCACAATCATGTGAGCACACTCCACAATCATGTGAGCACACTCCACAATCATGTGAGCACACTCCACAATCATGTGAGCACACTCTATAATCATCATGTGAGCACACTCCACAATCATTATATGACCACACTCCACAATCATGTGACCACACACCACAATGATGTGAGCATACTCCACAATCATGTGAGCGCACTCTACAATCATCATGTCATCATGTGAGCACACTACACAATCATGTGAGCACACTACACAATTATGTGAGCACACTACACAATTATGTGAGCACACTA
>NC_091318.1:13587779-13605279 GCF_038502225.1 Cherax quadricarinatus
AGAGATAGGTATCTGCCAAGGTAGATGTACCTGTGTAGTCCCACACCACCTGATTACCGTCTGTCCAGGCTTGAAGTATGATACCATCTGGAAGCTTCTGGCTGCCATCAGTTCTGCATAGTTGGGGTGGCTCCCTTACTGCTGGGCATCCGGCTGTTGTGAAGCTCTTCTGATATATATATATATATATATATATATATATATATATATATATATATATATATATATAGATAGATAGATAGATAGATATAGATATATATATTTCTTGGGTAGAATATTTTGATAGTGGGATGTCGTGAGGACCTGTCTAGTTGGACCAGCGGACCTACTGCAGTGTTCCTCTTTTCTTATGAGTCCGGTATTGTCGCCCATCTGGTGTTTCTTTGTTGTGGGGGTTGACTGTGAGGTGTGGTCTAAGCCCTTTAATTGCCTTCCTTTGATATATTACTTTCATAGTTCCTTGATAAAGTGAGTAGTCACGAAAGCGCTTGGAATTTCACTACTCTTTCACAGTGGTTGTTTTGCATATATATATATATATATATATATATATATATATATATATATATATATATATATATATATATATATATCTATCATATATATATATATATCAAGAAGAGCTTCACAACAGCCGGATGCCCAGCAGTAAGGGAGCCACCCCAACTATGCAGATCTGAAGTGTTGAAGTAGCCCACGGTGTCGAAGATGGATCACCCTGCGTGACTAATGTATGACCCTGTGTTGTGTCCACACAATAGTGTATGATCCTGTGTGTGTCCACACACTAGTGTATGGTCCTGTGTGTGTCCACACACTAGTGTATGGTCCTGTGTGTGTCCATACACTAGTCTGTGTCCACATCTTCAACACTAGCTATGAGTCACGGATTGTCTAAGTTACAAATGAGTCCCAAATAAATAGATCTGAGGGCAGGTGCTGGGTCCGAAACTCAAAGTTGACGACAGGCCCGCCCTACCACTTGGGTCAATTCAATTAAATCCTACAGCAGATGTTCCAGCCCCGGCAGGGAGCAGACAGTATTTGCTGCCCCAATCCACTGTCTTTTTTCCTTGAATGACAGGATGGAAGGGGGAACCAATGTAAGACAACAAACCAGCTCCGAGTCGATAAGAAAAATAGTTTTAAAATGAAGTATTTGCATCATCAAGGCACTTTAGACTGTTTAATGAAAATAAATGAGAGAAAGAGAAGACAGAATCTGTGGCAATAATATATTGTAGATAGCAGTACACCTGCAGGAAGTGCCTTATACACAAAAAATAGGTACGGTGAAAGGATAAATGTGTTTAGCCTAACCTCTATGATTGACACAGGGAAAATTTAGGCCTGTTTTAGATCGGTTTAGAATGACGCGTGAGCAAACACTAGGACACATTTATTAAAAACGTTTCGTTCCATGAACCTTCATTACCTCTAACACAGAGATTGAAATGATAGTGTATATATAGGCGGAGAGTGAGGTGTTAGAAGTGATCAAGGTCCCAGGACCGAAACGTTGTCTAATAAATATGTCTTAGTATTTGCTCAGGTGTCCTTTTTAAATGAATTTGTGGGTGTCATTTACCAAGGTTTATACCACATCGTATTAGTCTCTTCTACTCAGGCAGCGGATGTTTGGCCTGTATTTATAAACATGCGTTACTAACTTGCTGTGGGTTATCCTTATATATCGCTATGTCAAAACATAACATTTAAATATTAGCTTCGCAAAGACGTGAAATTCGAAAATTAATCACGGAGACAGTTGGTGACACTTCTTTCTACATTGCCATTAGGCTAAACATGAAAAAAAATATACGTGTAGGAAAGTCACATGAAAAGTGAGTTAATTTCACACCAGGTTAACTTCACTGCCTGAGTCGTCCTTATTTTCTAGGTGTGTGGTGGAGGGAGCCTAGTAGACACTACTCTCTCCTCACTACTCCCGGAGGAAGCCTGGTACATACTGACTTGCTTGCTACTGGTTCATCAGCGCCTCACGTTCGTATGAGTCAACCGAGGTTATTTTGTGGGGCGTCATTTTATTGATGGTATACAATAACGATAAACTGATGAATAAATTTGTCTTTTTTTTCTTAGGTTGATGAAGGCATTTGGTGATCGCACAAACCATCTGGCGACCGCACAAGCCACCTGGCGTACACAAAAGCCACCTGGCGACCACACAAGTCACTTGGCGACCACGTGAACCACGAATAGAATCCAAAGTGTGACAGTGAACCGAGTGAAATCACAGGACGCCATAATGAAAAGCTTTGTTCCCCAAGGCAGAGTACTGGCCTCTGTATTCTTTCTCATTCTCATAGCCAAACACCATATCTCTTGTACTAGACTAAATACAACCTCAAAAAATGACCTCGAACTAGCAAGGTGTTTCTGGTTGTGCAATAAAGATGTAGAACTTTGGGCAGGTATCAGAAAGGTACTAAGGAGAGTAATAAATGATAAAAAATAATCAAGGAAACAAAGATGACCTCTTGGATAGTCTACCAAAAATATATAAAACATGGGAGCAAGAGAAAGTGTATCAAAAAATGCAGAATGCCCATACCACAACAGATGACTAGAAACTATCTAGTCACCCACATAGTGCTAAACCAGACCCATCCCCCAGTCATAGCACTAATATCCACAGTGCTGGTGCTGGCCCAGGCTCAGCCCCCAGCCCCTGTGCTGACTCAGACCCAGGCCCCAGCCTTACTGCCAGCCCAGACTCTACTAGGGATCCTACCACAACCACCACTAAAACCGTAAATATACAACCATCATTGCACAAAACCGTGGCCCACAGTACAGATGTTGGAGAGGAGTCTCCTCCTTCCTCTGCAGAGGAAAGTAGATGGAATCCAGGATGGGGTGGCCCTGGCTTGGATACTGAGGATTATAGTGCAGTCCCAGAACCTGCAGAAATTGAAAACACACCTCCCAACAATTCTCAACCAAAGGTGAATTTGTACAAATATTATGCTTGAGTCATCTGTAAGCATGGAATATCAGGAAAAAAAATGGGGCATGCAACTTTGAGCATCCCAAAAAATGTAGCGACCTCCTGTCTGAAGGAGTGTGTCGTTCTTCTTCCTGTACTTTCTTTCACCCAAAAATGTGTCACTCCTCGGTCCTCCAGAAGCAGTGTTACAACATCGACTGCCCTGCATACCATCTAAAAGGGACCAGGAGGCACAGACCCCACAAGACAAACAATAGTAGCTACGACAACCCAAGTCCAGGTGATTTTTTTAGTGGCAGGAAACGGAAAAAGAAAATGGAAGGAAATAACGAAAATAGTCCACCACCTTGGAGCCTTGTTGGACTGGAGGCACAGCCAGTGGCCACCCATGGACCTCCAGAATTACAACTACTGATGCCAATAACAAAATCCCCCCAACAAACACAGAATACAATCTCGTTCATATTTGCTAATATACAGGGCTTTAAGCCATCCACCAACAACAAAATACCTTTTATCAGTGGACTTCTAGTGGAGTCTAATGCAATGTTTGCAGCCTTCACAGAGACTCACACAAAAGATCACTTTGACAGTGAAATATGGATAAGCGGTTACAACCTTTTTAGATGCGACAGAATGAACAGGCAACAAGGGGGGGTTGGCCTGTATGTCAAAGAGTCCCTTGTCTGCACAGAGTTGCTGAACACCACAAATGAGGTAGTTGAAGTTCTATCAATAAAGATCGAGAACCAAAACCTAGTCATTGTGGTTGTATATAAGCCACCAGATGCAACCTCACAACAATTCAAGGAACAGCTACTGAAAATTGATTACTGTCTGGAAAACCTTCCAGCTCCATCCCCAAACATCTTACTGCTTGGTAATTTCAACCTAAGGCATACAAAATGGAAGAATGTAGCAAATAATGTTATAGCTGAAACAATCCCCGGAGGTAGTGCAGATGAAAGGTCACACACATGAGCTACTAAGTCTCTGCGAAAAACACACCTTAAGCCAGCAGACCTTATCTTCACAAATAATGAGGACCTGATAAGAGACATAAGAATATCAAAAACAACTAATTCCGATCACAACCTAATCGAAGTCCAGACGTACATGCATAGGGGTCCTGATCAGCAGAATGCATGTACCTGTGAATGTGTCTTCACAAAATACAACTTCAACAACAAGAACATCAACTGGGACCTGGTAAACCATGTCCTAAACGAAACATGTTGGGAAGATATCTTAAATAACATGGATCCAAACCAGTGCCTTGAAAGGATCAACTTCCTGGCAGCTGAAGCATGTTCTAGGCATATTCCCCTAAGAAAGAAGAAGAGCAGGAGTAAACTAGAAAGAGAAAGACGCTCCTTCTACAGAAGACGACGAAGAGTCACTGAGCTCCTCAGGAGTCCTAGAATATCTGATACACGAAAGGAGGCACTGACCAGGGAAGTGAAAACTATCGAACTTAAGTTAAATGACTCTTACAGGAACCAGGAGAGACAGGAGGAGCTTAAAGCTATTAGTGAAATTGAAAGAAATTCAAAATATTTCTTTTCATATGCCAAAAACAAGGCAAATACCACATCTAGTATCGGGCCCTTACTCAGACAGGATGGGACTTAAACAGGTGACATCAAGGAAATGAGTGAAATATTGAAATCCCAGTATGGCTCTGTGTTTAGTGAACCACTAATCGGTCTGAGGATCGACGACCCAAATGATTTCTTCATGAATGAGCCTCAAAACTCCATAAATGTATGCCAGATTTCCGACATTACCCTAACTCCGATAGATTTCGAAAAAGCCATTGACAACATGCCCATGCACTCGTGGAACTCTGTTTTCATTAAGAACTGCAAGAAACCCCTCTCGTGTGCCCTAAGTACACTATGGAGGAGGAGCTTGGACATGGGTGAAATTCCACAGTCACTTAGAACAACGGATATAGCCCCACTCCATAAAGGTGGCAGCAAAGCATTAGCTAAGAACTATAGACCAATAGCTCTGATGTCCCACATCATAAAAATCTTTGAAAGAGTGCTAAGAAGCAGAATTGCAAATCACCTGGATTCCCAAAATCTGCACAATGCAGGGCAACATGGGTTCAGGGCAGGTCGCTCCTGCCTCTCACAACTACTGGATCACTATGATATGGCCTTGGATGCACTGGAAGAAAATCAGAATGCAGATGTAATATACACAGACTTTGCAAAAGCATTTGACAAATGCGATCATGGCGTAATAGCCCATAAAATACGTGCTAAAGGAATAACTGGGAAAGTGGGGAGATGGATCTTCAACTTCCTAACAAGTCGAACACAAAGAGTAGTGGTCAACAGAGTTAAATCGGAGGCTGCCATAGTGAAGAGCTCTGTTTCACAAGGCACAGTACTCGCTCCCATCTTATTCCTCATCCTCATATCAGACATAGACAGAGATATACATCACAGCACCGTATCATCCTTTGCAGATGATACTAGGATCTGCATGAGGCTGTCATCTGCTGAGGACGCGGTTAACCTCCAAGAAGATATAAACAAAGTTTTCCAGTGGGCAACGGTAAACAATATGATGTTCAATGAGGACAAATTCCAACTACTCCGTTATGGAAAACTGGAGGAGGTAATAACTAGAACAGAGTATACTACAGACTCTGGCCATACAATAGAGCGGAAAAATAATGTAAGGGACCTGGGAGTAGTAATGTCTGTGGATCTCACTTTCAAGGATCACAACAGTGCCACTATCACAAGTGCAAAGAAAATGATAGGATGGATAATGAGAACGTTCAGAACGAGAGATGCCAAGCCAATGATGATCCTTTTCAAATCACTTGTTCTCTCTAGGCTGGAATACTGCTGTACATTAACATCTCCATTCAAAGCAGGTGAAATCGCAGATCTAGAGAGTGTACAGAGATCCTTTACTGCACGTATAAGTTCTGTCAAGCACCTTAACTACTGGGAACGCTTGGAAGCACTTGACTTGTACTCGTTGAAACGCAGGAGGGAGAGATATATAATAATCTACACTTGGAAAATCCTGAAAGGAATGGTCTCAAATCTGCACACAGAAATCACTCCCTACGAAAGTAAAAGACTGGGCAGGCGATGCAAAATGCCCCCAATAAAAAGTAGGGGCGCCATTGGTACACTAAGAGAAAACACCATAAGTGTCCGGGGCCCAAGACTGTTCAACAGCCTCCCATCATGCATTAGGGGAATTGCCAATAAACCCCTGGCTGCCTTCAAGAGAGAGCTGGACAGATACCTAAATTCAGTGGCGGATCAGCCGGGCTGTGGCTCGTACGTTGGACTGCGTGTGGCCAGCAGTAACAGCCAAGTTGATCAGGCCCTGATCCATCGGGAGGCCTGGTCATGGACCGGGTCGCGGGGGCGTTGATTCCCGGAATAACCTCCAGGTAACCAGGTAGCCAACATAGAGCCATAAATCACAAATAGCACCGTGTCATCTTTTGTAGACGACACCAGAATCAATACGAGAGTTGCATCAAATGAGAACACAGCAAAACTCCAAGCTGATGTAAAAAAAATCTTCCAGTGGGTCGCTGACAATATTATGATGTTCACTTAGGACAAGTTTCAGCTACTCCCTTATGGAAAGACTGAGGAAATAAAAATTGGAACGGAGTATAAAACAAGCTTGAATCACTCAGTAGAGCGTAAGACTAATGTGAGAGACCTGGGAGTGATCACGTCAGACCTTATTTTCAGGAATCACAACCGTGTCACTATCACCACAGCAAGGAAAATGAAAGGCTGAATAACTATAACCTTCATAACAGAGCTGCCAAGCCAGTGATGATACTCTTTAAGTCACTTGTTCTATTAAGGTTGAAATATTCCTGTACTCTAACAACACCTGTCAAGGCAGGCGAAATTGCAGACCTGGAGAATGTACAGAGAACCTTTACTGTCGGCAAAGATTCAGCCAATAACCTAAATTGCTGGGAACGTTTGAAGTGTTAATTTGTACTCCTTGAACGTAAGCGTGAGATACATAATCTACACCTATGAAAGTAAGCGGCTTGGCAAACGTTGCAAAATATCCACAGTGGAAAGCAAGAATGCAATGAGTACGCACTTAGTGTGAGGGAATGAAGACTTTTCAAAGTTCTCCCAGCATACATGCGGGGAAGTACCAACACACCCCTGGCTGTCTTCAACAGAGAACTGGACAACTTTATCGTCATTGCCTGATCAGCCGGGCTGTGGTGTTTATGTTGAACTTTGTGTGGCAAGCACCAACAGCCTGGTTAATCAGGTCTTCCACCGGGAGACCTGGTCTGGGGTTGGCAAAGGCTGCTCGAGAGGCAGGAAACGGGAACACGGGGACAAAATCGGAAGTTAAATAACGATGGACCACGAGAACGGCAAGATTTTTTTTTTTTCAGAATCCGACTGGTGGAGAAAGAATGATCAGGATGAAATAGTGAATTCAAATCCATACACAAATTTAAAAATAACTATGATAGGTTACACGAAGCTTGGAGAAAGTGAGTGGGCCAGTCAGTATAGTGGAACCTGAAGCTGTAGATCAACCCCAACGATTATAAGGTGAGTTTCCTTGCGTCCCACTGTGCCTTAGATTGCACTTCCGCTTTCTTGCATTTCGCTTGACGTCAGTCTCCGAATTTTCTCATATTTTATCAAAATATTAATTATTTTTGATTGAAAGTTAAGTTAAATTAACTTTAATACACATGTAACTAGCCGCCAATAAGAAAAATATTAAAATAGACTGACACGTCTTCATAAGACGTGTGTAGACTTGAACACGTCTTGGACGCCGGGCAGCCGTCTTGTTTCCAGACGTGTTGCGGCCATGATTCCCTAATTTGTTTACTTTTGAATAAATATATGTTGTTTTATATGTTTATGTGACTTAAACTTGATTACAAAAAAAAGAGAAAAATAGTGTTTGTAAGGACAGGAAGAACGTTCAGAAATTACCGTTGACAATGGTGTTAAGGACAACAGAGTAACGAAGATGATAATTATTACAGTTCCATTCACTAGGAGGATAGTTGGTATACCTTGTCCCTCTCTCCCTTCAAGGTGATGATAGTTGGTATACCCTGTTCCTCTCTCCCTTCAAGGTGAGGATAGTTGGTATACCCTGTCCCTCTCTCCCTTCAAGGTGAGGATAGTTGGTATACCCTGTCCCTCTCTCCCTTCAAGGTGAGGATACTTGGTATACCCTGTCCTCTCTTCAAGGTGAGGATACTTGGTATACCCTGTCCCTCTCTCCCTTCAAGGTGAGAATACTTGGTATACCCTGTCCCTCTCTCCCTTCAAGGTGAGGATACTTGGTATACCTTGTCCCTCTCTCCTTTCAAGGTGAGGATACTTGGTATACCCTGTCCTCTCTTCAAGGTGAGGATACTTTGTATACCCTGTCCTCTCTCTAAGGTGAGGATACTTGGTATACCCTGTCCCTTTCTCCCTTTAAGATGAGGATACTTGGTATACCCTGTCCTCTCTCTCTTCAAGGTGAGGATACTTGGTATACCCTGTCCTCTCTTCAAGGTGAGGATACTTGGTATACCCTGTCCTCTCTCTCTTCAAGGTGAGGATACTTGGTATACCCTGTCCTCTCTTCAAGGTGAGGATACTTGGTATACCCTGTCCTCTCTCTCTTCAAGGTGAGGATACTTGGTATACCCTGTCGCTCTCTCTCTTCAAGGTGAGGATACTTGGTATACCCTGTCGCTCTCTCCCTTCAAGGTGAGGATACTTGGTATACCCTGTCGCTCTCTCTCTTCAAGGTGAGGATACTTGGTATACCCTGTCGCTCTCTCCCTTCAAGGTGAGGATACTTGGTATACCCTGTCGCTCTCTCCCTTCAAGGTGAGGATACTTGGTATACCCTGTCGCTCTCTCCCTTCAAGGTGAGGATACTTGGTATACCCTGTCGCTCTCTCCCTTCAAGGTGAGGATACTTGGTATACCCTGTCGCTCTCTCCCTTCAAGGTGAGGATACTTGGTATACCCTGTCCTCTCTCCCTTCAAGGTGAGGATACTTGGTATACCCTGTCGCTCTCTCCCTTCAAGGTTAGGATACTTGGTATACCCTGTCCTCTCTCCCTTCAAGGTGAGGATACTTGGTATACCCTGTCGCTCTCTCCCTTCAAGGTGAGGATACTTGGTATACCCTGTCGCTCTCTCCCTTCAAGGTGAGGATACTTGGTATACCCTGTCGCTCTCTCCCTTCAAGGTTAGGATACTTGGTATACCCTGTCCTCTCTCCCTTCAAGGTGAGGATACTTGGTATACCCTGTCGCTCTCTCCCTTCAAGGTGAGGATACTTGGTATACCCTGTCCTCTCTCCCTTCAAGGTGAGGATACTTGGTATACCCTGTCGCTCTCTCCCTTCAAGGTGAGGATACTTGGTATACCCTGTCCTCTCTCCCTTCAAGGTGAGGATACTTGGTATACCCTGTCGCTCTCTCCCTTCGAGGTTAGGATACTTGGTATACCCTGTCCTCTCTCCCTTCAAGGTGAGGATACTTGGTATACCCTGTCCTCTCTCCCTTCAAGGTGAGGATACTTGGTATACCCTGTCCCTTTCTCCCTTTAAGATGAGGATACTTGGTATACCCTGTCGCTCTCTCCCTTCAAGGTGAGGATACTTGGTATACCCTGTCGCTCTCTCCCTTCAAGGTGAGGATACTTGGTATACCCTGTCGCTCTCTCCCTTCAAGGTGAGGATACTTGGTATACCCTGTCGCTCTCTCCCTTCAAGGTGAGGATACTTGGTATACCCTGTCGCTCTCTCCCTTCAAGGTGAGGATACTTGGTATACCCTGTCGCTCTCTCCCTTCAAGGTGAGGATACTTGGTATACCCTGTCGCTCTCTCCCTTCAAGGTGAGGATACTTGGTATACCCTGTCGCTCTCTCCCTTCAAGGTGAGGATACTTTGTATACCCTGTCGATCTCTCCCTTCAAGGTGAGGATACTTGGTATACCCTGTCGCTCTCTCCCTTCAAGGTGAGGATACTTGGTATACCCTGTCGCTCTCTCCCTTCAAGGTGAGGATACTTGGTATACCCTGTCCTCTCTCTCTTCAAGGTGAGGATACTTGGTATACCCTGTCGCTCTCTCCCTTCAAGGTGAGGATACTTGGTATACCCTGTCCTCTCTCCCTTCAAGGTGAGGATACTTGGTATACCCTGTCCTCTCTCCCTTCAAGGTGAGGATACTTGGTATACCCTGTCCTCTCTCCCTTCAAGGTGAGGATACTTGGTATACCCTGTCCTCTCTCCCTTCAAGGTGAGGATACTTGGTATACCCTGTCGCTCTCTCCCTTCAAGGTGAGGATACTTGGTATACCCTGTCCTCTCTCTCTTCAAGGTGAGGATACTTGGTATACCCTGTCGCTCTCTCCCTTCAAGGTGAGGATACTTGGTATACCCTGTCCTCTCTCTCTTCAAGGTGAGGATACTTGGTATACCCTGTCCCTTTCTCCCTTTAAGATGAGGATACTTGGTATACCCTGTCGCTCTCTCCCTTCAAGGTGAGGATACTTGGTATACCCTGTCCCTTTCTCCCTTTAAGATGAGGATACTTGGTATACCCTGTCGCTCTCTCCCTTCAAGGTGAGGATACTTGGTATACCCTGTCGCTCTCTCCCTTCAAGGTGAGGATACTTGGTATACCCTGTCGCTCTCTCCCTTCAAGGTGAGGATACTTGGTATACCCTGTCGCTCTCTCCCTTCAAGGTGAGGATACTTGGTATACCCTGTCCTCTCTCTCTTCAAGGTGAGGATACTTGGTATACCCTGTCGCTCTCTCCCTTCAAGGTGAGGATACTTGGTATACCCTGTCCCTCTCTCCCTTCAAGGTGAGGATACTTGGTATAACTTGTCGCTCTCTCCCTTCAAGGTGAGGATACTTGGTATACCCTGTCCTCTCTCCCTTCAAGGTGAGGATACTTGGTATACCCTGTCGCTCTCTCCCTTCAAGGTGAGGATACTTGGTATACCCTGTCGCTCTCTCCCTTCAAGGTGAGGATACTTGGTATACCCTGTCCTCTCTCTCTTCAAGGTGAGGATACTTGGTATACCCTGTCGCTCTCTCCCTTCAAGGTGAGGATACTTGGTATACCCTGTCCTCTCTCCCTTCAAGGTGAGGATACTTGGTATACCCTGTCGCTCTCTCCCTTCAAGGTGAGGATACTTGGTATACCCTGTCGCTCTCTCCCTTCAAGGTGAGGATACTTGGTATACCCTGTCCTTTCTCTCTTCAAGGTGAGGATACTTGGTATACCCTGTCTCTCTCTCCCTTCAAGGTGAGGATACTTGGTATACCTTGTCGCTCTCTCCCTTCAAGGTGAGGATACTTGGTATACCCTGTCCTCTCTCCCTTCAAGGTGAGGATACTTGGTATACCCTGTCGCTCTCTCCCTTCAAGGTGAGGATACTTGGTATACCCTGTCCTCTCTCTCTTCAAGGTGAGGATACTTGGTATACCCTGTCGCTCTCTCCCTTCAAGGTGAGGATACTTGGTATACCCTGTCGCTCTCTCCCTTCAAGGTGAGGATACTTGGTATACCCTGTCGCTCTCTCCCTTCAAGGTGAGGATACTTGGTATACCCTGTCCTCTCTCCCTTCAAGGTTAGGATACTTGGTATACCCTGTCCTCTCTCCCTTCAAGGTTAGGATACTTGGTATACCCTGTCCTCTCTTCAAGGTGAGGATACTTGGTATACCATGTCCTCTCTTCAAGGTGAGGATACTTGGTACACCCTGTCCTCTCTCTCTTCAAGGTGAGGATACTTGGTATACCCTGTCGCTCTCTCCCTTCAAGGTGAGGATACTTGGTATACCCTGTCGCTCTCTCCCTTCAAGGTGAGGATACTTGGTATACCCTGTCCTCTCTCTCTTCAAGGTGAGGATACTTGGTATACCCTGTCGCTCTCTCCCTTCAAGGTGAGGATACTTGGTATACCCTGTCGCTCTCTCCCTTCAAGGTTAGGTTAGGTTGAAATATAAGACGCGAAATCAGCATGTTTTTCAGGCGTGACGTCAACAGAAGTGTCTCCTCAACTTCAAACAAATACAGTTCCTCCAGAAACAGCAATAATTTCGTCAAATAAAATATATAACATAATATAATAAGTTTTAATGAAAACCGAGGAGTCTGAAGAATTTTCTCTTGTGTTGTTGTTTCTCAGCAATAGAAAACACGACTATAAATTCTCAACGTAATGAATTAGTGAAGCTAAACATACAAGTGTTGTTGACAACACCGCTAATATTGGGCAGCAGGTGTCACTAGTTTCAGCCAGACCATTAATCGTTTTGAGTACTAGTGAAACATTCGCTAGTTAAACTAGTATTAGTGGTGAAGGAGGACAGCAGAGGTGCTAGCACTATACGCGACTCTTGTAAAGAGGAGTGAAAATCTTTTTCTTGTTGATTGTATGTGAATGTCATTCTCATTGACTAAAAAGATATTATATGTCTTGCGAAAATCAAAAGCCACAATTGTAAAAAAAAAAAAAAGAAATGATGTGCAAGCTTCCGCAGTAAATGTTTTAACTGACGTTAATGATACTTTTTTCAATGGGTTGAGTGACTAGTCAGGGTGGAAGGTTCGTGTGTAAATATCACCGACTTGGCTAAATCCTGTACAAATCTTTCAATAATCCGGCGATGCCACTGTTCAAGATATATGTTCCCAAATATTTAAACTGAAAATAAATCCTATGAAAGATGACCATAGCTTAAAAGTTACAAAAAAAAAATATAGACTGTAATCTCTAAATTTGAACATCAGAAAAATGTAACTCACCAGCCCATTCCATGGGATGAATTTTCTATTTATTACTTATAAAGATGGACAAATTAACGTTTACTTATTATTTTAAAGAAAATATATTTAAGTCGAATTGATATGCAAGTCAGTAATTGTCTGGAGATAAGAACAGTGCTGGAAACAGTGCGAGTTCAACACATCCAACGTTTCAAAGATAAACTATATGAAAACTTATTTAATTAAACTTAGCATAGCTATACACAATTTAGTTTTGCATGAATGGAATAATTTTCGTATTTCGTTAAACTGTACGTGAGTGTTGCACTTCGCGAAGTTGACGAGCAAGAAGTTTACAGGGTTCGACTGGAGGTGGGTGTCTGGCTCATCTTCAAGAAGAATCTTTACTGTTAAATGGTTCTTTACAAATTCAGGATGTGCATCGCCCACCAACAGCCGCCAGGCGCTCCTGCTTCTCCCCGTGTGACTTGTGGGGTGCTGCTGACCGCCCAGAATGTTAAACTTGTTTGATCACGGCTTCGATTTTATCGCTCTAGTCCCGCTTTTTATCATTTGCGGAGACCTTGGGGACCTTTCTGAGAAGCCTTTTTTGGTGTTTCCACTTTGATGGGCTTTTAACAGCTGCAAGTTATTTTGACTTCTGATGGTGTCCTGTTTTCTTATGTGCTTATCCGTGCCTGTGGTTATTTTTGTTAGTTTTGTTAATGTTGTTAGTGTTAGCTTGGGTGTTCTTTTCCATGTATGTTATTACCTTTTTTATTGCCAAAACCGAGGAGGAATTTCACGGACAAAATTCTTGATAAACATCATAACTTCCTTCTTAATTCGATCCAAATTTACGAATAATGTAAAGATTTGTATTTTTGATCCAAAACTAACTTAGAAATCTCTCCTAACCTCACTTAAACTAGCGTAATTTTTAGCTATCTTCTACTATCTATAGCATAGCTCGCTTTAAATTAATTTAATATTTCTTTAAATAAATGTTATGTTTTTTCGTTATGCTCAATGGAATCATGAGACAAGTAATTTTGAATCATTAGTAGAACTTCGGCTTGGCCAGGACTCGATCCTGCGTTCCCATGCCCAGCCCTGTCTGAGCTGGATAGAGGAATGCGTACTTTGTTCAGTTCACACAGGGTTGGGCATGAAAACGCAGGATCGAGTCCTGGCCAAGCCACAGTTATGTTAGTGATACACGCACATACACACACACACACACACACACACACACACACACACACACACACACACACAAACACATACACACACACACACACACACACACACAAAGAGAGGGAAGAGAGGCAAAGACGGAGATGAGCAGAAGAACCCAGACTCAGGAGGAAGAACAAATACAACCTCCCTCAGAACCACCCACAGAAGGATCCCAACCACGACAACCCCAATGCAAGCAAACAATCCAACCCAAAACCCACACACCGTACCCACTGCCACCACCCCCCTCATCACAAACTCCACCCTCACAGCAGCTCCCCATAGTTCCCCGCCAGGCCTCCCTCCTCCCCTACCCCAACGTTCTCCCCAGACCGAAGTCTTAGAAAACAAGTTGAAGATTTGGTATAAGAATGCAGATGGAATAACAAATAAATGTTAGGAGTGGCATGAAAGAATCAAGGAGACGTCTCCAGACATTTTAGCACTCACAGAAACGAAACTCACTGGGATAACAGATGCAGTCTTCCCACCCAGCTATCAGATCCTGAGGAAATATAAAGGGAGCAGAGAGGGAGGAGGAGTTGCACTGCTCATTAAAAACTGATGGGAATTGAGGAAATGGAAGGAATGGACGAAAGGGACTATATAGTAGGTACAATTGAGTCTGGGGGATATAAGAAAATCATTGCAGTGATGTACAACCCGCCAAAGAACTGCAAGAGGCCAAGAGAAGAATATGAACAAGAGAGCAACAGAGCAATGGTGGACACACTAGCTGAGATGGCCAGAAGAGCTCACATGGGTAGAGCAAAGTTGCTAATTATGGGTGATTTCAATCACAAGGAGATTGACTGGGAAAACCTGGAGCCACATGGGGGCCCCAAAACATGGAGAGCCAAAATGATGGATGTGATACTGGAAAACCTCATGCATCAACATGTTAGGGACAGTACCACAGAGAAAGGTGAGGATGAACCAGCAAGACTGGACCTCGTATTCACCTTGAGTAGCTCGGACATCGAGGACATCACATATGAAAGGCCCCTCGGAGCTAGTGATCACGTGGTTCTGAGCTTTGAATACATAGTAGCATTACAAGTGGAGAGGGTACCAGAAGTAGGATGGGAAAAGCCAAACTATAAAAGAGGGGACTACACAGGAATGAGGAACTTCCTGCAAGAGGTTCAGTGGGAAAGAGAACTGGTAGGAAACTCTGTAAACGAAATGATGGACTATGTGACAACAAAATGGAAGGAGGCAGAGGAGAGGTTTGTTCCTAAGAGCAACAGAAATAATGGGAAGACCAGAATGAGCCTTTGGTTTACCCAAAGGTGTAGGGAGGCCAAAACTTCGTATGCTAGAGAATGGAAAAAGTACAGACGACAAAGAACCCAGAAAAATAAAGACATTAGTCGAAGAGCCAGAAACGAGTATGCACAGATAAGGAGGGAGACTCAGCGACAGTACGAAAATGACATTGCATCGAAAGTCAAGTCTGACCCGAAGCTGTTGTATAGCTACATCAAGAGGAAGCCAACAGTCAAGGATCAGGTAATCAGATAGAGGAAGGAAGGTGGGAGCTCACAAGAAACGACCAAGAAGTACCTATGTGAGTCGCTCAACATGAGATTTAAGGAAGTATATACAGTGGAGACAGAAAGGATTCTGGGAAGTCAGAATAGAATGATACACCAACAAGGAATATACTAACAAGGGCTGAATGAAATACACACAACCGAAGAGGAGGCGAAGAAGTTTCTAAGTGAATCTGATACCTCAAAGACGGTGGGACCAGCATTGATTCAGGGAAGGAAAATCCTGTGTCACAAACCTACTGGAGTTTTATGGCAAGGTAACAGAAGTAAGACACGAGAGAGAGGGGTGGGTAGATTTCAGTTTCTTGGACTGCAAGAAGGCCTTCGACACAGTTCCTCACAAGAGATTAGTGCAAAAGCTGGAGGACTGGGCACGTATAACAGGAAGGGCACTGCAATGGATCAGGAAATACCTGACAGGGAGGCAACAACGAGTCATGGTACGTAACGAGGTGTCAGAGAGGGTGTCAGGTGTCAGCGGGGTTCCACAGGGGTCAGTCCTAGGACCAGTGCTGTTTTTGGTATGTGTGAATGACATGACGGAAGTGTAGACAGCCTGTACTGTCTGCGCAGACAGCCCATGCTGTCTGCCAGCTTAGTTCATATTTTGCGCCATGCTGGTGCTGCCACCTATAGGCCTTGCCACTTCAGTATGCCCAGACATGCCTCACCCTCACTCACACAGCGGCCTAGCAGCAAGACACTCTCTCGTGGGCATGGCCCTCCCGGGCCATGGGCACAAACACACAAGCCTGTGTACCCACCACGACTTAACAATAAAGTAAGAAGCCTCCAAAGACGTATCATTAACCACCCGCTTGCAGCAGCTACCAAACAAACCCGTTATAAATGGTAGCAGCTGTGGTCGCAGCAGTGTGTTTGCCCAAAGCGAGGAAGGAAGATGGATGAAGTCATCTTCACTTCATCATCCCATGCAAGAAGCATCCGTCTCTCAACAAGTTATCCTGATGTCGTGTCTGCACGTTTGAGCATCCAAACACAGGTACAAGCAGGATCCAGGCCGAAATTTGCCGAAATTCTCCGAGAATTGTAAGTGGCGTCACAGTGACCCCACGCTACAGCATCCCACACTACAGTGTCCCACGCTGTTTCTCAAGTCATGTGTTCAGCGTCACTTGTATGTTGCTGCTGTTGTTGTTCAGCTCGGCACAGCTGTTTCAACAAGCCAGAGGTGAGTTTTGTGGTGATTTCTGCGTCCAGTGTGAGCTTCTCCACGTGTTTGTGGGTGGAGGAGGAGGAGGAATGGCCAGATGCTCCCCTGCCATACACTAACCCACGCTCCTCGCCACCACACTACCATACACTCACCACTGCCCACTCCCTCTGCTGTGTTTTCTGCTGTTTTTTGTGTGATTCATTGCCAGAGCTGTGTATCCGAGTGCCCGAGGCCACTCGAAGCTACGTGGATCAGCATGCCACATAGATCACGACACCACGTGGATCACGACGCCACGTGGGTGTGGGCGATGTCACGTAGACCTACGAGCTACGTGAGTTACCAGATGTCCCAGGCCACATGCTGTGGTCTGCTGCCTGCATCACATTGACGTCACCCACGATACTGCCCGACTTCATGACGTCACGATGTCTGCTGATGTCACCTCACGATGTCTGCCTGACGTCACCTCGAGATGTCTGCTGACGTCACAGTGCTGACGTCACCTCGCGACATCACGCCTGACATCACATGATGTCACATCGAGTGTTTCTAGTAATTATTTCAGTATTGTCGAGAAGATCGAGAGAAGATATATGTCGTGTTAATTAATTCCTCTCAGTCAGTGTTCTCACATTTTAGTATATGTCTTAGTGTCAGTTTTATGCACAGAAAAGCATCATTTGCTAGTTTAAGCCATGTTGTACTGCGGTGTGTGTAAAGTTTCCATGTGTCCAGTGAGGTCTGAGCCAGACCTGAGTAGCACAACTG
>NC_091318.1:13610279-13637779 GCF_038502225.1 Cherax quadricarinatus
TGTTTCCTGTGAAACTGTGGGTAGGGCAGGAGCATTTACCTCCCGTAATTTGCATACATGCTTGTTAATTCCTTGATAATCACTAGTTTGACAGGAGAATAAATCAAAGCGAACTGCTGGAAATTATCAGAGTTGTAATAATGCTGGTAGAATTACCGATAATATATTAAGTAAAAGAACACAAGTGCAACTAATGTGACATTGTACTGAGGCAACGTTTCGCTCTCCAGGAGCTTTGTCAAGCCGTTACAAATGTTATTTGTAACTGTTGACTTCTTTTTCAGTCTTCTGGAAAAATAAGGAATACGCAAATGAGCGATAAACCTTCTATAATTTTTATTAGCCACTCATGATACAATTAGTAGTCTCAAATAAAAGAAATTATCTGCAAGACTTTCTCAAATGGTCAAGTTTTTTTTTTAAGATATGATTTTGTTCGGATTTTTAACCCGTAGTTTTAGCCATCCAGGATAACCCAAGAAAATCAGTGCACTATCGTTGGCTGTCTTATTTCCATTGTGATCCTTCAATCTTGTCCCCAGGATGCCACCCACACCAGTCGACTAACACCCACGTACCTACTTACTGCTAGGTGAACGAGGACAGCAGATGTAAGGAATTACGTCCAGTGTTTCCACCCACCCGGAGATCGAACCACGGACACTCAGTGTGTGAGGGTTGCCTACCGGGACACAGTATAATATATTATAAACGTCTTAAGAATGTTATGTCACTTGGCAAGTGGACGTCTGAACTCAGGTTGTTTACATTCTTTAAAAAAAATGTACTTAATGTGAAATGTGATATTTTTACAAGCTGTTGCCTTGTTGACTTACAAAATCATAACAACACGATTGCAAACAAACCAGTGCGTTAAGCCAGCTGGCCCAGTGGCTTATGCACCGGCCTGGAGTTTTACGACTTACTTGCCATGGGTTTTATCTCCACCCGCAAAGTGGTTTATTGTCTCGTTGCTTCACCACAAGTGCTACTTCACTGTGACTCTCTCAGATCGAGTTTTATATGTCTTGCCTAAAATCATGACGCACTTAACTTTCCACAACACTTTTCACTTTATAGAATTTTACCACTCTGGGCAATATATCAAATTTAATATATCTTATTTTTTCCACAAATTTCATGTATTTGTTTGCTTTCTGGTCAATATTTGTGTTATGAAATGTTTTGATTTTTTTTTGTTGACATTTATTACATACATACGATTAAATTCTGAAGCTGTATTGGTTAGTCTGTGAGCCATTTATATCCATCGTGTGGACGGTAGTGCAAGAACATGGAAAAATAAACACATAAGCAGTATAATGTGATCCTTTATTGACAACGTTTCACCCACACAGTGAGCTTTGTCAAGTCACAAACAAATCTACCTGGATGAAAGGTACGTGAGTGTTTATAGGTGAATGTTGGGTAGATTGGATCTGATAAGGATCTGCACGGGACTGGCGGGTGCGTAGGTAGTTATATGGGATAACGATGGAGAAGTTTCTTGGCAAGGGGTTCAGCTATGTTATAGAAGCCGTTGTTTTGGTTGAAGTTGTTGGATATGCAGATAAGTGATGATTCCAGGATTCTGCGGTATCGAGTATCTTCTTTGGCGATAAGTCTTGCGTTTCTGTGGTTGATTAAATGGTTTTATGAATTTCGGTGTTGAACACGGGCATTCCTTAAATCGTTCGATGTGTTTGCGTACTGGCGTTCTGAAATACGTGTTTGGAGGTCTCTGGATGTTTCGCCGATTTATAATTTGCTACAGTCATTACAAGGGATTATGTATACCCCTGCAGAGGATTAAAGCTTGTCCTGTCTATTACTGGTAATGTCCTTGATGGTGGTGGATGTGGAGGTAGATACTTGGAATGAGGTATTGGAAAAGATGTTGGAAACGTGTTTGGCAATGGAGTTGGTGGGAAGGACTATATATCTCCTCTCGGCAGTGTCTTCTCTGGGTGTTTTAAAGATGTTATATGCCCGTCGTCTGCAATCTCTAATGAAGTGATGAGGATAGAGAAGTTTAGAAAATACTTGTTCAATTAGCAAGCATTCTTCCTTAAGGAACTCATTGCTGCAGACTCAAAGTGCACGCGGGAAAAAGCCTATAAATACACCACGTTTAGTTTTGTTGTCGTGGTGAGAGTAGAAGTGGAGAAGATCGTGTTGGTTGGTAGGTTTTCAATAGAGTATTGACGACTTCGACCTTTATCCTTCATATTCTTCTTTGCAAAGCTGACCAAGAAATATCGAATAAGCCTATACACTGAAACTTTACATATAATAATTACCTGCCTAAAGCCATGGCATGGTATTTTCTACGCAATTTGGTAACACAGTTTACGAGAAATAACTTATGAATAAATCAGATTAACTCAAATTTCTTTCTTATAAAAAAAGAGAGACTATAAAGCTAACAGGTCAGACAAGATAGTTAGCAGGTTACACAACATCATGTCAAATAATGGGAACAACCCCATTATTTGCCTCATTGTGGAAGGCAGTAATGTTGGGTAATGCAAAAGAGATGAGTTGCTGGTCAAGTTGAAGAAGGCCGTTGATCTAATTTGGTCAGAAGAAAGCATCCCGATAAGTTGAGGTAAATTGGCTAGACTTATACTGCGAGGAGTTTGAAATTCCATTTATTGACAACTGGGATAATTTCTATGGCAAACAATGTAGGCAAGGAAATGGGTGCATCTTTCTGGGGAAGGGAGGGTACTGGTAACAATTCACTTAAGGTGTTGTTAAATTGTATAAGACCATAAACTGATAGAAGATATAGGTACGTGTACGTTAGATAAAAGGACACAAATGCAACTAATCTAACACTTTATTGTGGCACCGTTTCGCTCTCCAGGAACTTTGTCAAGCCGTTACCAGCTTGACAAAGCTTCTGGAGAGCGGCTTGATAAAGCCAGCTTGGCAAAGCTCCTGGAGAACGAAACGTTGCCACAGTAAAATGTCACATTAGTTGCACTTGTGTCCTGTGGTAATTCTACCAACATTATTACAGTACGTGTACGTGTGTGGGAAACAAAGAGTAGCTATTACCTGGAGTCTAGGATGCCAAAAATTCCCAGGATATGTTGGGAAAACGTTCAGAAAATAGGACAGGTAATAAAATAGTTTCAGGAAAAAATAGAAAATTATCTACAGACGAAAAAAGACCAGCAAGGCAAAAGCTTCCTTAGAATATACAATACAAAGTGCCGGAGAGCAAGAAATTAAACAGAAGAACTAAAGCTAGCTGAATGTGGAGGAAACAGAAATTATTGCAATATCCGAGACCTGGTTCATTCTGAGTGCCACATACAGTGGTATAAATTTTTCCTTACTGATAGTCAACAGGAAACGGGGCTGAGTTTCTGTGTAAGTTAGGGGAAAATTAAACTGTTTCATCAGAAATGTTGCATAGGTGATCTAAGAGAATGACACGGTATCAATTTGGCTGTAGTTACACGAAGGTTATGAACTACTGACCTCTAAACAGATTTCGCTCTCCATTATACCAACGGACCCATTTAGGATGGCATTACCTATAAGAGAAACACGTAATCTGCGGAGTAGTTAGCAAAATAGAGTGAAACGAGGTCTATAGTCGAGGCAATACCTGCTATTCAACACACGGCACAACCTGTTGAGCCAAAACACGCTCACTCCACTGACTAAACTCTCTTCAAATTTCTTGTGACAAGGTCGTGTGACATTCAGAGTGAATTGTCTCATTATATTTATAATGGTATAATCAGCCTCTTGTAGCCAGGCTCTTCTTCGTCTGGAGAAAGGGACCCTAACACTAAATAAACATATTTCCACACACCATTATATAATTTAGTTCTCTCGGCCCACAGACAAGAGTGATTTATTACCACGAGCCGTATATGTGAAATTTCTTCGGCATCGTGGGATAAACTGTTGACACGAGGGTGAAAAACCTTTGTGTTTGTGTACCTTGTGGGCAGGTGACTTTGTTAGTAGTAACTACCCTGGGGTTAGGTTACCTTTTTGGCTGGAAGCACTTATTTGGGGTATTATGTGAAGCGCTAAACCCGCGGTTTGCTGACTGTGAGACGGAAGCGTCACTCGTTGGCACACGTATCGAAGCCGCTTTATTGATTTGATTATTTCTGGTGAAATATACTTTTTTTTAATAAGTTAATATAATCCAACCTAACCTAACTTAATCTAACCTAACCCAATTTTGCATAGCCTAACGTAACTAAAAATAAACAAAAAAGCATTTAAAAAAAAAGTTGGAATTGCTAGGATATTGACGCTGAAGCCTAAGTCATATAATTATTTTCGTACGCTGTGCCCTCCACTACCTTCCCCGGTGATAGTGACTCCAGACTCAATAATATCAAAAATAATTGTAATCATAACCATAATTTTAAAAGGGTGGACGCGTAAGCTAGTGGAAGGCCTCAGTCAGATGACCAAAAGCTCCAGCGTCAGGAAACGTCCTGTTTCCTGACAAATATTACCTATCTAGTAACGCCAGCTCCGCTGGTATTAAACCACTAAACCTGTGGCTACTGAACCCATGGTGAATTACTGTATTCATGTGGAAGCGGTAAACCCATAAGAGTCATACAGCTCCTAGGGAATGGATACTAATGAGGTTAAATCCAAGGAAGGGGAGCTTCCGTTTCTTGAACCAAGACCCTGGAATGCATTTATTATTCCCCAGGTGAGGTGTTTGAGTCTGTCCTCGTCACCTAAATGAAATCTCGCAGCTGAGGACTCCTGATTTCATTATTGGATGTATGAAACCCATCCCGTGTGGCGGAATATATTGAAGAAAATGACCCCTGTGTGATGGAATATGACAAGGAAAACTACCGTGTGTGTGTGTGTGTGTGTGTGTGTGTGTGTGTGTGTGTGTGTGTGTGTGTGTGTGTGTGTGTGTGTGTGTGTGTGTGTGTGTGTGTGTGTGTCAGGGAACCTGAGGGGGAAACTTAGCAAGCTTTGAAAAATGGTCTGGTGAAACCGACAAGATGTGGAAAAAGGCATTAATGTACAGTTCAGAACATTTATTAGAGGAAACGTTTCGCCACGAATGACTTCTTCAGTCCTAATATATATATATATATATATATATATATATATATATATATATATATATATATATATATATATATATATATATATATATATATATATATATATATATATATATATATATTATATTTATTATTATTATCACACTGGCCGATTCCCACCAAGGCAGGGTGGCCCGAAAAAGAAAAACTTTCACATATATATATATATATATATATATATATATATATATATATATATATATATATATATATATATATATATATATATATATATATATATATATATATATATATATATATATATTGTCGTGCCGATTAGGTAAAATTGGTCAATTAGCAAGAGCTCATTTAAAATTACGTCCTTTCTAAAATTTTCTCTTATACGTTTAAAGATATATTTTTCTTTCATTTATGTTAATGTCAAAAATAATAATTTTGTACTAAAAGAACCTTAGAAAACTTACCTAACCTTATTATAACAAGCACAATTTAATTTAGCCTAATCCAACTAAATATATTTTAAATAAGTATACAGTATTTTAATAATAAACAAACAAATCATTAGGCTCAGAATGATTTTTGCGAAATTATTGAATACACAAATTTTGCTTGCCCTATTCGGTAAGAAGAGCGTTATTTAAGCCAAAATCGCAAGGTTTACTTATTCGGCACGACATATATATTTTTTGCCTGGGTTTCGATCACCAGCACGGGTGGAAACGTTGGGTATGTTTCCTTACACCTGCTGTCCCTGTTTACGTACAAGTAGGCATCTGTGTGTTAGTCAACTGTTATGGGTGGCATCCTGGGGGTTGGTAGTATACCTGAGATAGGGCTGGGCTTTCAAATGAGCTGAGATAGGTAACAGCTCTTAACCTGTAAAATTAATTTGTTTAGAAAAATCTGTGTAGATAAATGGTTCAGAGAACCGACAAGTTGATAAATTAGACACATGTGCAACACTTGGGTATCTTTATTGAGGAAACGTTTCGCCACTCAGTTGCTTCATCAATCCACTCTTCTTTGTATTGGACTGATGAAGTCACTGTGTGGCGAAACGTTTCCATAATAAAGATACCCAAGTGTTGCACATGTGTCTAATTTATCATATATATATTAGGACTGATGAAGCCGCTCGTGACAAAACGTTTCCTCTAATAAATGTCCTCAACTTTAAATAAATGTATTTTTCCGCAGTAGTAAACAATGGCAGCTCACTTCTCACACCACTCAATGAGATTAGATTTTGTCACCCAAGACCCTAATTCTACACTACACAAATAACCCGCACATAGAAGAAAGGAGCTTACGACGACGTTTCGGTCCAACTTGGACCTCTCTTCTATGTGCGGGTTATTTGTGTATTGTTCCAGTGTGCCTTTTTTTTGTTATTTAAGACCCTAACTTTTTGTACACCTCATGTCCATCGTGTGGACGGTAACGTAAGGCCTAAAAACTAGACCCCCAAAGGGTTAAGCGGAATACCTCTGGGAATATATTGACAATTCATGTTTTATCTGTTGCAAGTAAATTTACGATATTTTCCTGAAAGGTCTGGTCTTGTATTTTCATCAGTAAAATACACTGATATATATGTCCTGTATCTCCTCACACGGTGTCTTACTCTGCCAAGACTCGCTTCCTGAGGTGCGCAATGATTATGACTCACTCCTGATATCAGTCTTTAAGAAGGCACTGAATCTGTCACTGGAAGACCAGCAATGGGATCAGGCAACTCTTTCAGTGCGACTGAGAGATATAGGGGTGCGCAAGGCAACGCATGTATTGTAGATGAATGGTTCAGGAACCATTCATCTACAATCCTGTCAGACACTGTAACTTCTTGGGATCTTAATACTTGGGAATTCTTCGCTTGCCTAACCCTTGGGCACGACCTACTTCAACATTGGACAAATGTGACACCACCTACGACTGCTGCACCTCTCCTGCCTACGATATATAAGCTACTTCTCCGCAGATATGCTGTATTCTATTCAAGATTGATGGACTGACCACATCGACTCAAGGTTGAGGGACTGATTACCTCACTCTCCTCCCGTTCTTCACGTTTGTCCTTTGTATGGACTGATGAAGCCATTGTGTGGAGAAACGTTTCCTCAATAAAGATACCCAAGTGTTGCACATGTGTCTAATTTATCAACGCAGGTAGCTTTACCTGCATTTCTGTCCTCACATTTGGCTTCCAGTAGACTAGTCAAGGAGAGTGTCTCCGAACGCTTGAGAGGTGTGGTAGGAGCTCAAGACCCCAGGTTCATTGAAGCAGCCATGCTTTGGGACACCCTTGTAGATCCCTCAAACAGACCAGTTCCTCCCAAAGAGCACAAATAGTCCCACTGGGACAAACCGATAATGAAAAAAAATTGTCAACACAATGTTCACCAACACTTCAGGAAAAGACAAAGCTCGTCTCCTAGCGGTAAAGGCACCACATTCAGGAGATTTCCTCTTAGCTGTTCCCAATTCCTCCCTGGGCACTCGACTCAACCCACAGGCCATTCGGACTAGTGTTGCTCTTCGCCTAGCCGCTCCCATACTCACCAAACATAAGCGTATTTGCGGCAGGGCTTCGGCTAATCAATTCGGACTTCATGGTTCTGTGCATGAGAAAATCAACATCATAAAGAGAAGTCTCGTCCGAGTCCGTTGCCCAGCTAACGAGAACTCTAAGTACAGAGGTCTGATGGAAGCCAAAAGCGCCCTGATGGAGTCACTATGCTACCCTGGAAGGATGGTAAGCAGATTGTCTGGGACTACACCTGTGGCGCCACTTTGGCGGACACCTACTTGCCATACTCTGAAACTGAAGAAAGTTGAGCCGCCAGCTACAGGGAGACCCAGAAGATCCGCACATATGAAAGCCTGCCTCCCTTGCTATAACTTCATTCCATTCCTTGGAGCATGAGGCAAGTGTGCTCTAAAGTTCCTCAAAGAGCTGGGAGAAAAGCTCGTCACAGAAACTTATTCTCACAGGGCGGCCAGCTTCCGCTTTCAGAGACTCAGTGTTGCGATCCAGAGGGAAAATGCCTGCAGCATTCTGGGCACGCGGCCCACCGCCGGGGAGCTGAACGAAGTATTCGAGATGTAGGCTCTGAGACGTTTCTTATGTTGTTCTATTCTCCATTGTATTTTTGTCAATGTATTTTGTCTTTAAATAAAGTCCACATAGAATAGAGAATATAGGGGTGGTGGTAGGAGAAGAAAATATTCAAACAGCTCCGGGATAACCTCGAGTTTCCCCTGAAGTAAGTTCATTCTTTTCTCTGAGTATGAGGATTCCCAGTTAAGTTTCAGAGGTGTATATATATATAAATATATATATATATATATATATATATATATATATATATATATATATATATATATATATATATATATATATATATATATATATATAGATATATATATATATATACATATGTCGTGCCGAACATGTAAAATTGGTCAATTAACAAGAACTCATTTAAAATTAAGTCCTTTCTGGAATTTTCTCTTATACGTTTAAAGATATATTTTTTTCATTAATGTTGATGTAAAAAATTATAATTTTGCACCAAAAGAATCTTAGAAAACTTACCTAACCTTATTATAACAAGAACAATTTATTTTAGCCTAACCCAACTAAATATATTTTAGATTTATTTACAATAATTTAATACTAAACAAACACAGTGAAATATATTTTTTTCGTTAGGTTCAGAATGATTTTGGCGAAATTATTGCATACACAAATTTTCGCTTGTCCTATATGGCAAGATGAGCGTTGCTATTTAAGCCAAGATCGCAAGTTCTGCCTATTCGGCACGACATATATATATATATATATATATATATATATATATATATATATATATATATATATATATATATATATATATATATATATATATATATATATATATATATATATATATATATATATATATATATATATATATATATAACCTATAATCTACTATTTTGAAAGATTAAGAACTACTTATTATAGGTAATTATAAATCTTTAATCTTCTACATCAGTCAGTTTCTTTATGCTGCAAGTTGCTCTGGTAATGTGACTTATCGACGTTCATGCTATCATAGTGTGTTATAGATCTACTCAGGCTTCTGACTATATTCATATGACATTCAGGTTTGTGTCACAGTTGTGTAACCCATTCAGATTTAGCACTTCTTAAAATGAATCTAATAATAATACTAATAATAATAATAATCCCCAACATCCAAGATTCTTGCCCCCTCTCTCTTCTTCCGCCACACACCAGGATAATCACAACCGCTACTCAAACAAGAGCCGAGGAGTCCTGGGGCCCTGGTAGACGGTATCCCAAATGAAAAATGGCGTCCAATGCATCGTCCATTCAGCTGTTGACGGCCCCAACACAGCCCACCTGAATGGCCCAGTAGCTCGTCCCGATACTTAGCCGCGGCTCAAGCTTCGCGTTATCCTCGCATTTTCTTTTGTGAGAAGATGCTTAAATCTGAATCAACAAATTATACATGTGAATAAACTAAGCGTTAGCAGAGAATAATCAGACGTGATACCCAACAACAACACTAATAGATATGTGCAATAATATCACAACTGATTAACTAATATGAAATATACCTACATAAGAACATAGAAAGGAGCACTGCATTAAGTCTAGAGACCCATGCTCAATACTGAACCCCTTCGTGATCTTTCAGCCCCATTGTTAGGGAATATTAAGAATGTGGCTGAGGTCACTATAACGCTAGGAATTTAATTACCGTTCACTGTAACAAAGAACGAACATTAAAACACTACGAGTGCATCATAGTCTGCCTTAAAAAGCACTATCTACGGCACCAGGTCTATATACTGTACAGTAACTATAGATCTGGTGCCGTAGATAGGGCTCTTTAAGACTATGATGCACTCGTAGTGTTTTTATGTTCGTTCTTTGGTATCCCGGCATATTTCTCTGCCATCGTCCCTTCCTTTACTTCCTTTCTCACTTTTATCTTCTCTATTTTCATCCCTCCCTTCTTCCTTCCTTCCTACCTCTCGTCTTCCTCCCCATCATTCCTTCCTTCTTACCTCTCGTCTTCCCGCCAATCCTTCCTTCCTTCCTTTCTACCTCCCATCTTAGCATCTATCATTCATTCTTTCCTTCCTTCTTCACTCTCTCCTACCATCTTTGAGGATGCATGGAAGCCTGCGTGAGGGGAAGCGGACAAGGGAGTGCTGCGCGCGGCCAGTTAGCGGCTTGTTAGTAGGAGTGAATGTGTATCATTGTGACCGCATGAACTGCCACGGCCGCCCAGTAATCCGTCAAGCGGGCGGCTCCCCTCCACCCCGTCCCATCCGACGGGCGGGCGGGCGGAGGGGTGAAGGGGCAGGCGGGAGGAGTGACGATGAAGAGATATTATTTAGTGTGTTGATGGGAGGTAACCACAAGTCCTTACTACTCCCTCCACCCGCCTTCCCCATCACTTTCTCTCTCTCTCTCTCTCTCTCTCTCTCTCTCTCTCTCTCTCTCTCTTTCTCTCTCTCTCTCTCTCTCTCTCTCTCTCTCTCTCTCTCTCTCTCTCTCTCTCTCTCTCTCTTATATATATATATATATATATATATATATATATATATATATATATATATATATATATATATATATATATATATATATATATATATATATATATATATATATATATTTGAGAACAACACTGCGACTAACCCACGGGACCACACAATCCTACAAGAATCAAGCACCTAGCAGAGCGAGGTGTTTTACCTTGATCCGAGGACATATGGTGGTGTGGGTGCCTCTCAGCTAATTTCATTCTAATCCCCGTTTGGTGTACTAGCCTCACGAGCAGGATATATATGTGTTCGAATCCTTGGCTAGTCACAGTGCTGTTGTTGATAAATACCACTCGTTCGTGGTTACAATAATATATATATATATATATATATATATATATATATATATATATATATATATATATATATATATATATATATATATATATATATATATATATATATATAGTGCCGAATATGTAAAACTGGTCAATTAGCAAGAACTCATTTAAAATTAAGTCCATTCTAAAATTTTCTCTTATACGTTTAAAGATATATTTTTTTCATTAATGTTGATGTAAAAATTTATAATTTTGCACCAAAAGGAACTTAGAAAACTTACCTAACCTTATTATAACAAGCGCAATTTATTTTAGCCTAACCCAACTAAATATATTTTAGATTTGTATACAGTAATTTAATACTAAACAAACACAGTGAAATATATTTTTTTCGTTAAGTTCTGAATGATTTTGGCGAAATTATTGCATACACAAATTTTCACTTGTCTTATATGGCAAGATGAGCGTTGCTATTTAAGCCAAGATGGCAAGTTCTGCCTATTCGGCACGACATATATATATATATATATATATATATATATATATATATATATATATATATATATATATATATATATATATATATATATATATATATATATATATATATATGTCGTGCCGAATATGTAAAACTGGTCAATTAGCAAAAACTCATTTAAAATTAAGTTCTTTCTAAAAATTTCTCTTATACGTTTAAAGATATATTTTTTTTATTAATGTTAACGTAAAAATTTTTAATTTTGCTCCAAAAGAATCTTAGAAAACTTACCTAACCTTATTACAACAAGAATAATTTATTTTAGCCTAACCCAACTAAATATATTTTAAATTTGTTTACAATAATTTAATACTAAACAAACACAGTGAAATATATTTTTTTCGTTATTTTCAGAATGATTTTGGCGAAATTATTGCATACACCAATTTTCGCTTGTCCTGTATGGCAAGATGAGCGTTGCTATTTAAGCCAAGATCGCAAGTTCTGCCTATTCGGCACGACATATATATATATATATATATATATATATATATATATATATATATATATATATATATATATATATATATATATATATATATATATATATATATATATATATATATATATATATGTCGTGCCGAATAGGCAGAACTTGCGATCTTGGCTTAAATAGCAACGCTCATCTTGCCATATAGGACAAGTGAAAATTTGTGTATGCAATAATCTCGCCAAAATCATTCTGAACCTAACGAAAAAAATATATTTGATTGTGGTTGTTTAGTACTAAATTACTGTAAACGTATTTAAAATATATTTAGTTGGGTTAGGCTAAAATAAATTGCTTTTCCTATAATAAGGTTAGGTAAGTTTTCTAAGATTCTTTTGGTGCAAAATTAAAATTTTTTGCATTAACATTAATGAAAAAAATATATCTTTAAACGTATAAGAGAAAATTCCAGAAAGGACTTAATTTTAAATGAGTTCTTGCTAAGTGACCAGTTTTAAATACTCGGCACGACATATATATATATTTATAATTACATATATAATCAAGCAAGTAGTCATGCCAACCTAGCTCTGCTAGGTGCTTGATTCTTGTAGGATTGCGCGGTCCCGTGGGATAGAGCGTAATGTGTGATTTTCTCTCACCATGAGGCGGGGCAAAACGACATGGGTTCGAATCCTCGGCTAGTCGCAGTGTTGTTATTGAATAATATCACTCGTTCGTGGTTACAATAATATATATATATATATATATATATATGTCGTGCCGAATACGTAAAACTGGTCAATTAGCGAGAACTCATTTAAAATTAAGTTCTTTCTAAAATTTTCTCTTATACATTTAAAGACATATTTTTTTCATTAATGTTAATGTAAAAATTTATAATTTTGCACCAGAAGAATCTTAGAAAACTTACCTAACCTTATTATAACAAGAACAATTTATTTTAGCCTAACCCAACTAAATATATTTTAGATTTGTTTACAATAATTTAATACTAAACAAACACAGTGAAATATATTTTTTTCGTTAGGTTCAGAATGATTTTGGCGAAATTATTGCATACACAAATTTTCGCTTGTCCTATATGGCAAGATGAACGTTGCTATTTAAGCCAAGATCGCAAGTTCTGCCTATTCGGCACGACATATATATATATGTATATATATATATAATATATATATATATATATATATATATATATATATATATATATATATATATATATATATATATATATATATATATATATATATATATATATATATATATATATATATATATATCGTGCCGAATAGGTAAAACTTGCGATTTTAACTTAAATAGCAATGCTCTTCTTGCCGAATAAGGCAAACGAAAATTTGTGTATGCAATAATTTCGCAAAAATCATTCTGAACCTAGCGAGAAACTATATTTCATTGTAATTATTGTTAAAGTATTGTAAATTTATCTAAAATATATGTAGTTGGATTAGACTAAATTAAATTGCACTTGTTATAATAAGGTTAGGTCAGTTTTCTAAATCTCTTTTGGTATAAAATTATTAATTTTTACATTAACATAAATGAAAAAATATATCTTTAAACGTATAAGAGAAAATTATAGAAAGAACTTGTTTTAAATGAGTTCTTCCCAACTGACCAGTCTTACCTATTCGGCACGACATACATACACACAAATACACACACACACACACACACACACACACACACACACACACACACACGAATTTGTAACAACAAAATGCAAGGAAGAAGTGGAACGGTTTATTCCCAAGGGCAACAGAAACAATGGGAAGACCAGAACGAGCCCCTGGTTTACCCGACGGTGTAAGGAGGGAAAAACAAAGTGCAATAGAGAATGGAAAAAGTACAGAAGGCAGAGAACACATGAAAATAGGGAGGTTAGTCGCAGAGCCAGGAACGTGTATGCATAGGTAAGGAGGGAGGCCCAGCGACAGGATGAATATAACATAGCATCGAAAGTCAAGACTGACCCAAAACTGTTGCATAACCACATCAGGAGGAAGACAACAGTCAAAGAACAGGTGATCAGACTGAGGACAGCAGGTGGAGAACTCACAAGAAATGATAAGGAGGTATGTGAGGAGCTAAACAGGAGATTTAAGGAACTTTTTACTGTAGAGACAGGAAGGGCTCTGGGAAGACAGCACAGAAGGGAACGTCAAGAGGGAATATACCAACAAGTGTTGGATGACATACGAATAACCGAGGAGGAGGTGCAGATTCTGCTAAGTGACCTTGATACCTCAAAGGCGATGGGACCGGACATCTCCCCGTGGGTCCTTAGAGAAGGAGCAGAGATGCTGTGCATTCCCCTAACCACAATCTTCAACACATCCCTTGAAACTGGGCAACTTCCTGAGATATGGAAGATGGCAAATGTAGTCCCCATATTTAAGAAAGGAGACAGAAACGAGGCGCTAAACTACAGACCTGTGCCTCTGACATGTATAGTATGCAAAGTCATGGAGAAGATTATCAGGAGGAGAGTGGTGGAACACCTGGAACGGAACAAGATTATAAATGAAAACCAGCATGGATTCATGGAAGGCAAATCCTGTGTCACAAACCTTCTGGAGTTTTATGACAAGGTAACAGAAGTAAGACACGAGAGAGAGGGGTGGGTTGATTGCATTTTCCAGGACTGCAGGAAGGCCTTTGACACAGTTCCTCACAAGAGATTAGTGCAGAAGCTGGAGGATCAGGCGCATATAACAGGGAGGGCACTGTAATGGATCAGGGAATACCTGACAGGGAGGCAACAACGAGTCATGGTACGTGAAGAGGTATCACAGTGGGTGCATGTGACGAGCGGGGCCCCACAGGGGTCAGTTCTAGGACCAGTGCTATTTTTGATATATGCCAACGACATGATGGAAGGAATAGACTCTGAAGTGTCCCTTTTCGCAGATGATGTGAAGCTGATGAGAAGAATTAAATCGGATGAGGATGAGGCAGGACTGCAAAGAGACCTGGACAGGCTGGACACGTGGTCCAGAAACTGGCTTCTCGAATTCAACCCTGCTTAATGCAAAGTCATGAAGATTGGGGAGGGGCAAAGAAGACCGCAGACAGAGTATAGGCTAGGTGGACAAAGACTACAGATCTCACTCAGGGAGAAAGATCTTGGGGTGACCATAACACCGAGCACGTCACCGGAGGCACACATCAACCAAATAACTGCTGCAGCATACGGGCGCCTGGCAAACCTGAGAACAGCGTTCCGATACCTTAATAAGGAATCGTTCAAGACACTGTACACTGTGTATGTTAGGCCCATACTGGATTATGCAGCACCAGTCTGGAACCCACACCTGGTCAAGCGTGTCAAGAAGCTAGAGAAAGTACAAAGGTTTGCAACAAGGTTAGTTCCAGAGCTCAGGGGAATGTCGTACGAGGAAAGGTTGAGGGAAATCGGACTGACGACACTGGAGGACAGAAGGGTCAGGGGAGACATGATAACGACATACAAGTTTGTTGTGTGGGGTTTGGTAAGGAGAAAAAATGGTTGAAGGTAGACACACTTGTTGGATGGTAACACTATGTATTGTCAGACTGTGATGAGAGGTGGGGGCCCAGGCCTGCCGTGTTCCTGCTTCTATGTCTATCCGTCGAGTGAGAGTGAGGCAACTCGTCTCACTGACTCATGCTGTATCCCGTGACGTCATACAGTCACAGGCCTAAGGGATCTTCTATATAAACACATGGATGGTACTATGATACTCAACTAATCTATACATACAACACATGTAAAGGAGGATCAGCAACTATGCTGACAGCTCGGTCATGTTACGTATGTCGTCTTGACATACACTACTATGCTATAGGCTGAACAGGCAGGTGGTTCTGGGCTGATTCTATACAATAACAAATTCATAAATATATAACTAAGAACTAATGGATGGTATCATAATGAGTTTTATGTAATGGGTGTTAACATAATGAGTTTTAACGTAATGAGTTTCATTGTAATGCATTACGACCTATAAGAACAAATCATTGTACATTATGGATGGAATTGATCGATCGATCAGTATTCATGCTCTCTACGGATTCTGAGGAAGAATAAATATATATATATACAAGGTGAAATTAACAGCAAAGGCAATCTGGTGCACTCAGATCATTACTGTCAAACTCTCAGAATACAGAGGGAACGTGAACACGAGAAAAAAAAAATTCTGAAAAACTGATCAGTTAATAAGAAAACACACAGATGACAATTTCCTTCATCTCGGACATCTAATTATACAGGCTATGTACATTTAAACCCAATTCTGCGAGGGTTAGGTTTACATATGCAGAATGGTTATCATCTCTGGGAGGATTGAATTCCTCTGCAATGGCTAACACATGCCTTGACTGAGGGAGATCTGAATGAGTATCTACAAAAGATACTTGTGGGTTTCTCATTACTTGTCGAGTACGCAAGGAGTAACGACATTCAGGTTGAATATCTGACTGATTATTTGAGGTAGAGGGTACAGAGTCAAGAGGATTTTCAGCATCTGTCACATTAGTCTGGGTAGCAATATCATCAACATTGCATACTAACTTCATATGATGTAAATGCGATTCTTTGTACTTACCAGTACTAATTTCTCTAACCTTATACTTATTGCCAGAGATATGTTCTACAACTCAATAAGGGCCAACAAACTTTTGATCGAGCTTAGGCATTTCGGATGTTTTGTTGAAATTTGTCAGCATTACTCTTAAACCTACTTTAACTTTTGATGGCTTAGCACTGCTATTAGTTATTCTAGTAAATTCTGCTGTTGATTTATGAAGTGTTTCACGGATTCTTCTAAAAACACTTTGAGCTATGCTAGTACGAGTTGCTATGAAATCATTAGGGTTGTAATTAGGTTTCGGAGTGGAATATAACAACTCATAGGGTAAACGCTTGTCTACACCATACAATGCATAATGTGGAGTATCACCTATGGAAGCATTGTAAGCAGAATTTATGGCACATTGAACATCTGGTATAACTTCATCCCAAGTTTCACTATTGGGGTTGATAGTGGCTCTCAAGACATCAAGTACTTTCTTATTGGTTCGTTCAGCTAACCCATTGCTGGCAGGATGATGAGGAACAATGGTGGATTTAGAGATCTTGTACAACGTACACAAATTTTCAAGAATCTCATTATAGAATTCACTTCCATTATCTGTTACTAAGGACTTAGGGGTGGTATGCCTGCAGATAATGCGTTCTTTAAACACTTTAGCTACTGTCTCTGCAGTCTGATCTGCAATAGGAACTAACTCACAATATCTGGTGAAATGGTCTACCATAACACACAGATGTTTGTTGCCTTGGAGGGAACATTTAAAATTGGTTAACAAATCAAGGGCAACTCTTTCCCACGGTTCGCTAGTGGTTGGGTACACTTGGATTGGATTAGGACCATTGACATTTCCTTTATGTTGCATACAAACACTACATTTCTTAACATACTCTGAAATGTCAGTTGCCATACGTGGCCAAAAGTACTTCATTCTGGCTTGTTTCACAGAACGATCCATACCTGGGTGTGCAACACCTGGTGCATCATGAACTAGCTGTAGAGCTACGTTCACTAGTGACTGTGGAATTACTAACTGGTACACTCTTCTACTTGGAGTACCCAACTTGGCTGTTCGATACAGTAATTCTTGGCTCATTACAAAGTCACTGATGAGTGCTGGTGGCTTCACAGTCAGAATAAGATCTTCCTGGAGCAGGAATCTAATCACACCAGACCACATGGGATCTGTTCTTTGGGCATTCTTTACATCCTCGGCAGTAAATGGAGGATCTGCAGTTACTACACTAACTTTTCGCTATAAATCATCTGCGACTACATTTGACTTGCCAGGTAAATGTTCAAAAGTGGGATTGAACTCTTGGATAGTCAAGGTCCATCTGGCTAACCTTCCAGTAGGTTGTTTATTCTGGAATAAGGGTATCAGTGGTGCACGATCTATCAAGACATGAACAGGGTACTGGTAAATAATGTCTCAGAAGTGCTTTAAAGACCATACTATTGCTAAAGCTTCTTGCTCCGTTACTGTATAATTACGTTCAGCCTTCGTAAGGACTCGGCTAGCAAATGCAACTGCTTTGTACTTGCCATCAGTCTTCTGAGCTAGTACGGCACTTATGCCAATTGAACTAGCATTAGTTGTCAGATAGAAGGGCTTAGAAAAATCTGGGAATTTCAAAATGGGAGCAGACGTTAGCTTCTCTTTTAGTGTTTGGAATGCTCTTTCTTGACGGAAGGTCGAAATGAAAGGAACATCTTTCTTAAGCAATTCAGTTACAGGAGCTGCTATTGAAGAAAAATTAGCAATGAAAGATCTGTAGAAACCTGCTAGACCCACAAAGGATCTTACAGCATCTGCAGTTTTGGGGGATGGAAAATTTAGTACTGCCGTTACTTTACTTTGATCAGTCAAACCCCTCTAGGAGTGACTACGTGACCAAGAAACTTAATTTCTGATCTGAAAAATTGACATTTGGACAGTTTGATCTTTAAATTGGCTTCTTCAAGCTTACCAAGTACTATATCAAGTCTTTTCAGATGTGTATCCACTTCTTCGGACATGACGATTACGTCATCTAAGTACACCATAAGTGCTTTACCTGTAAGACCTCTAAAGATATTGGTCATGAGTCTAGAGAACGTGATAGGAGAGGATCGTAATCCAAAAGCCATTTGAAGGAAATGATAATGACCTGTGGGAGTAAAGAATGCGGTTAACCCTTGGCTGTCCTCGTGAAGAGGGACTTGCCAAAACCCTTGTAACAAGTCCAGGGTCGAGAAGACTTTGTTATCTCCAATATTGCATAAAAGATCACCTAGTACAGGAAGTGGGAAGCAATCTGGAATAGTTTTCGCATTTAACTTCCTAAAGTCAATCACCGGGCGCCAAGTACCGTCCTTCTTAGGCACTAGGATCAAGGGCGCATTCCAGGGTGAATTGCTAGGTGCAATAACTCCATCATCGAGCATTTGATTGATCAGTTCTTATGCGACAGCAACTTGGGAATGAGGCATTCTGTACACAGGTATATAGATAGGTTTAGTACCAGGTTCAAGTGGAATACGATGGGACAATAAGTTTGTTATACCCATCTTCTCACCTGCTAAGGCAATGGCTTTACGACGTTTGTTCAGCAGCATCAACAAGCTCTTGACTTCGTCTGGGAAGTCAGTGGGAGCTAAGTCTTTCTCCTCAACTGGTGGAATGGATTGATCCAGTGGAGTGGATGAGGTCTCCCCTGTTGAAATAGCAATGACCCACTGGTCAGGTGGCACGTCATCCTGTACTTGAACAGGGTAAGGATAGTGAACCAGGTCAACAAGATTGGTATTTGCTCTGAGATGAACACTGCGACCCAAAGTGTTAGCAAGGAATAAATGGATCTTACTGTCTCTTACAATGTGTAAGGAAGGTTCAACAAATAAACCCTTGGCCTTGCAGGAATCACTGTCAACTAGGACGTTATCACCATCTGGAACATTAGGAACAACAACAGACACTCTAGCGAGAGCACTAGCCGCAACAGAGACGTCTTTCTGCAGATGGCATGTGACATCAACAAGAGATGGCATTACTAGTTTCAAGTAATCGTTTTCCGACAAGGCATCCCCTGTGGAGAAACTACTACTTGAACTAGCAGTCATTGCAGGGATAGGCTGTGCACTCAAGGCAGTCTGAGTGTCCTCGGACACTTGAGGTAATACACTATCTTGCATGTCTGAAGGTGTAGGTGGAACACAGATAGGAGTGACAGAGTTACCAGTGCCTGACCGCTTGGGTACGCTACTGGAGAATGCATTGGCTTGTAAGGACTTAATCCATACATCATACTCTGCGGCAGTATGGCAGATCTCTGATCCAAGCTGGTAACCCCAAAATGGAACGATCAAGTCGTCAATTTGGGCATGCCATCGGTAAGGGTCGAGCACAATGCTTAAGTCTCGCATGGAAGCAAATCCCAGTAGAAGGTCACCAGGGAAAGTAATTTGGTCGACAACAAGAAAAGCAGCAGTAAAGTCTCTACCTTGGATAGAAAAGGTGAGTGAAGTCTGACCTCGGAAACGCAGAAGGGAACCAGCTACTCCACTAAGGGAGGTTACAGTAGTTGGTTCAACGAGGAGGACACGTCGTAACTGCTTCTCTTTAAACAAGCTAGACCTGATGATATTAACTTGCACACCAGAGTCCATGAACACATGAACGGGTGCATTATGGATAGAAGCTTGTACTAAAGGACCTATTGTTTCGTTTGGAGTTATGTGCAAACAGAAGAGTGGGTTGTCATTGGAGAAGGCATTTTCTACTTCATCCCCATATTCCTCTACGTCAGAGACGTGTGAAGCAACCTCAGCAGCAGGGTTGTCATTCTCAAGACTGGCTAAGGCTTCATAGGAATTTTGAACTGGGATGGTGTACTCATTATCACCTACTGTCACGACTGGACGAGTAGACTGGGGTGCTCGGATTCCCCTGAATTGGAAGAACGAGGCTGGTTCTGGTTGTTCTGAGAACCCTGATCTCTATTTCCTCTCCTGGCTCTGCGGTTGGAACGGCCACGGAAAGATCAAGAGTACTGAAGGTTGTAGAGAGCATTGCACTCAGATGTGTCATGTCCATGTATTCTATGATAAGTACAGTAGAGAAGATCTGACTGGTACTCATCATCAGTACGACGCCTCTTAGGGTGACTATTAGAACAATTAATTGCAATATGGCCACAGAAACCACAATTGTAGCAAGTTCTTTGACTATAGGTACTATACATGCTACGGGTGCTACAGGAATGATGACTCTTAACACTAGCTTTGGATGATGGACGCGAGTGATTAAGGTTGGGAGTTTTGGTAGTAGCACAAACTAGAGGAAGTACAGGAGTAGACAAAGTGGTTGGCGTAGACTTTCGATAAGGGAAGGTTCCCTCGGGACACAAATTACGTACATGGATGAGAGCTGCGAGCGGTCCCATAGTAGCATTTAGAGGACTAGAATTGTACACATACATAGATGTTGGTGGCATTAGTTGTTTAATAACTCCAAATGCTGCTAATTTAGCAAACCCTTCAAGGGTTGGTTTATCATTGTCTTTGAGGTACCTAGAACTTTGACCTGCTTTAACAAATGAGGACATTAGGTTATTAAGACGAAGGGCAAACTCATCTAATGACTCCTCTGGCCTCGGAGCTGTACACACTAATTCTTTGAGAACGACAAAAGGATCGGTTTCTCACACCGGTTCAAGATAGTTACGGATTAACTGTTCATAATCTTGCCACCTGGTTAGATCTTGAAAGTCCTTCATACGAATCAAGTTGAATACTTGTGAGACGGCTGGAGAACGGGCTAAACTCTCCTTTCCAATACTAATTAAACAACTCTCAGATGGAGGTCCATCAACTGAGGCATTAGCTCTGGCTAATGTCTGGGTTGTCTGGGTTGTCTGGGTTACCATTGAACAATGGCATAGCATCATAAGGATCACGACTGAAATTATGCAGGCTAGAAGTCTGAGTGTGTCTATTATTTGATAAAGGATTACTCGAATTGTGAACTGCATTAATGGTTGTACTTGCAGCATGTGCTGAGGCATCGCTTGAGAAGACTTGAGACATATTTGAAAAATGTAAAACAAGAATTTAGAGAAACTAAAGAAAAGGTAACTGAGGAACACACGACACAGTGAACTTAAATGGGAAGAAAATACTTAACTATTCTGCATAAGTAAATAAAAATTGACAGGACACACAGAAAGCAAGGAAACTCACACAAGAAAATACTCAACTGAATAAACAACACTTTGAAAATCAAGAGAACTTGTATTTTACTCAAATCTAATTTGCTCAACTTTACTTAAAAATTGAATGAATGGCACAGTGAGTTGTCTTTACTCTCAGTGCATTAGGGAAATTCAACAATAAAATGATGAATCAATCAAAAATATTAAAATTGACTTAATAAAACTTGTGCAAAATTAAGAAAAATTTGGGAAAACAATTCACTAAAAATAAAATAAAATGGCACACAAGAATAAAATATTATGCACAGAAAAGAACATATGAAACTGCACTGAAATAAACTGTAGCAATACTGCAAATAACAATTGCTAATCAAAATTACTGCACACACTACATAAAATTTCTGAAAGAAAATTTTTAAATGGCAACACAATGTTTGCACAAGAATTATTGCAAAATGAGTCAATGTGCAATAATAAAAAAAATTACACACAAGAAAACACAGTTTACAAGAAAGAAAATATATCAAGGAATGAACTGAGTGAACACTTTAACTCTTAATTGCAGCTTAAGCAACACTTACTGAACAAGCAAAAGAACAATTTACTTTATATGAACAACTTAAAAATTGCACTAAGAGTGAATTTGTTCAATGAAACATGAAAAATTAATAGGTGCAAAAACACAGAACAAAAAGGGTTGAACACTTACAGTGATGCAGAACACAACACATCAATATAAACACAATACTAGAATTTTCTTGCTATGAAACTTGAGGTGTGAAAAATTTGATAATAATTGTCTTGCTTGAACAAAACAATGGCACTATTGTCTGTGGAAATAAGACAAATTAGACACTGGCTAAATGAAAAGAATTAACACAAAAATGTTCAACACACAGAGGAAAACAATGAAATAAACTGACAAGAATACACAAATGCTGGGAGGAAAATATAACAGACAACACTGAGTTGTGATGCAGTGTTCCAGTGAATTACTTCACTGGAATACTGAGAACACAAGGTGATTCTGAAGTGTAAACACAAGTTCTGTACTTCTCATATGTGTTGCACACAAGGAAAAAACACTAAGGTACTTACTTCAAGTATAAAAAAAAAGAAGCACAACACAACAGACATGAAGTTATGCACGAAAATTAACACTGAATTAAGAAGAGAAAAAAAATATTGCAATCAGTATATAATAAACACTGAGTCTAATCGAGTCACTGAATGTCATTAAGAAAAAAAAATAACTGGAAACGCGAAAAGAAATGTCTCAACACTCGCAAATGTCTCTATGAAAAATATTATCACTGTAGCAACTTGGTGAAGAATTAGGTAGATGGTGGAAGGATGGTGGTGAAGGGTAGAGGAGACTGGTGGCTGACTGCATTCGCTGCTCCTCTGCACACGTGATCATAGAATTTTGCGCTTAAATCGACGATGGACTCACACAGGAGGCTTTCAACGATGGCGCCACTGACGAAAGAATACACTCTAGCTCTTGACCCCCCTATGTGGTCCTTAAAATATGGTGCTAGCTCCCGTAATAAGAGTACAACAGTGGTAGTGGGTGAGTGAGTTAGGCAGCTGAGGCAGGGCTGAGGCCGCGGTGGCGAGACCGCGTGGTAACTGGGCCTATGGGATGAACGGCGTAAGCCTCACTGGGGACACCCTCAATGGCGCAAAAACACTAAGCCGGCTGGCTTAAAACAAACCCACGAAATACCACAACACCACAGGGATGAAAAAGCACTCAGAATGGCTTGGAGCTTGAAGCACAAGCGATGAAGACTGTACCCACGTGGTTTGCTTGAGTACTGGGTTAGTCACCTGGGTTAGTTGCTGGCTGGCTTGGCTTATCTTAACCCTTCACACAGAATAGCTTGATAACTTCTAACGATGAGCACAGCAGGGGTGGAAAGCTGGCTTGGCAGCAAAGGCTGGATGATGTGTAAGGCTTGGGCTGGACTGGGTTGTTCTGACTCCCCCACCACAGACTGGTTGCTGGCTTATTTTGCAAACTCGGGTCAACCCCTCGGGAGTGATGCAAATAAGCAGATAAACACTAATACAAGGAGACTGACCAGTGAATATTGTAGAGAGCTGGTAGAAGCTTGGTCAGGGTAGCTGGCTTGAGGTAGCTGGCTGGCTAGGTTGGCCTAGCGTCAGGAGATGGCGACCGGCTCAGTAGAAATTTATCTCCAGAAATCGCTGTAATCGTCAGGATTACAGGCCCTCCGCTGGCACCAAATTGTCGTGTGGGGTTCAGTAAGGAGATAAGAGGGTTGAAGGTAGACACACTTGTTGGATGGTAACACTATGTATTGTCAGACTGTGATGAGAGGTTGGAGCCCAGGCCTGCCGTGTTCTGCCTGCTTCTATGTCTATCCGTCCAGTGAGAGCAAGGCAACTCGTCTCACTGACTCATGCTGTATCCCATGACGTCATACAGTCACAGGCCTAAGGGATCTTCTATATAAACACATGGATGGTAATATGATACTCAACTAATCTATACATACAACACATGTAAAGGAGGATCAGCAACTATGCTGACAAGTTACTGCGGGAATAGACAAGGTGGACAGAGACAGGATGTTCCAGAGAGTTGACACAGAAACAAGGGGTCACAATTGGGAGCTGAAGACTCAGATGAGTCACAGGGACGTTAGGAAGTATTTCTTCAGTCATAGAGTCGTCAGGAGGTGGAATAGCCTTGCAAGTGAAGTAGTGGAGGCAGGAACCATACATAGTTTTAAGAAGAGGCATGACATAGGTCAGGAAGCAGAGAGGGAGAGGACCTAGTAGCGATCAGTGAAGAGGCGGGGCCAGGAGCTGAGTCTCGACCCCTGCAACCACAATTAGGTGAGTACAATTAGGTGAGTACACACACACAACACACACACAACACACACACATACACACACACACACACAAACAAACACACACACATGCACACACACACACACACACACACACACACACACACACACACACACACACACACACACACACACACACACATATATATATATATATATGTGTGTGTGTACTCACCTATTTCATCTAATTGTGGTTGCAGGGGTCGAGACTTAGTTCCTGGCCCCGCCTCTTCACTGATTGCTACTAGGTCCTCTCTCTCTCTCTCTGCTTCCTGAGTTTTGTCGCACCTCGTCTTAAAGCTATGTATGGCTCCTGCCTCCACTACATCACTTGCTTGCGAAGTCAGTGGTCAAGTGCGGTCATACCTCTAAGCTCTTGGGAGTTAGCATGGGCTGTTACCATACCATGGCTTGTTGTAGTGCTTTAGAATCCCAGGTTCATGTGTTGAAGAAGGAGATTCTACTTCTTCAGGAGGAAAATAGGAAGCTGAAGCTTCGCATAGATGAGTTTGTGAGCGAGTGTGAGAAGGATTTAGCTGGTAAGGAAGGAATGGTCACCAGCAGTGATAGTGGCAGCCGCTTTAAGTGGCAAATGGTTCACAGTTCAGGAAGAAGGAAGATGAGGAGAGTTAATAGAGAAGATGTGAAGGTAGGAAATCGATTCTCTGTTCTCCAAGACGAGTGTACTTCAGTAGTTAGTGAGGTTGAAGGTACCACTGATTCCCCTGCTAATCAAGGTAAGAATATTTTAATAGTAGGCGATTCTCAAGTAAGATATATGGACCGTGCATTTTGTAACAGAGACAGAAAGGTCAGACAGAGAGTGTGTCTTCCTGGAGCTGGTGTTGGCGACATAGTCACCAGGTTGGATAATATTATGGCAGGTAATGGGAACAAGCCTGTTATCTGTCTTAGTGCTGGGGGTAATGACATTGGGAAGGGAAGGAGAGAGGAGCTGCTGGATAAGTACAGGTTAGCCATAGAAGTAGTTAGGTCTAAGGGAGGGATCCCAGTCATATGTAGCATCTTGCCTAGAAAGGGAGTGGGCAATGAATGGATGTCTAGGGCAATTGGTATAAATCGCTGGCTAGACAGGTACTGCAAGGAACTTGCAATCCCATTCACTGATAACTGGGACCTTTTCTTTGGCAAATGTGATATGTATGCAAGGGATGGGGTTCATCTATCTGGGGATGGAGTGGTTGCGTTAGCCAATTCAATTGAGAGGGTAATTGATGACTTGTCTAGGAATTTAAACTGATAGATTATAGAGGTATGGGTGTTTGTGGGAAACAATCAGGCTGCAGCATTAGGGTTAAAAACAGCAGTTATTACCGGGATACCTCAGGGATATGTTTAAAAGACAATATTCAAAATAAGGTTGCTAGTAATGGCAAATCAATTGATCAACAAACAAAGAGAGATAGTAGAGGGCAACGAGTGACTAGCTCCCTTAAGGTTTACTATACAAATAGTAGGAGTCTAAGAAATAAGATAGATGAGCTAAAATTACTTGCAAGTGTAGGTAATATAGATATTATTGGTATAACAGAGACCTGGTTCAACCTGATAGAGAAATGCCTTCTGAATGCAACATACAGGGTTATAAACTATTCCACACTGATAGGGTCAACAGGAAGGGTGGTGGTGTGGCGATGTATGTCAGAGAAAATTTAAATTGTTGTCTTAGACATGATATAAGATTAGAAACATCGAACACAGAATCGGTTTGGCTTCAGTTTCTCGAGGGTCGTGACAAATTAATTTTGGGTGTGATTTATAGGCCCCCAAACCTTGATAGGGAGTGCAGTAAGCTGTTATGGGACGAAATTCATAGGGCATCTAGATATGAAAATGTTGTGATAATGAGAGATTTTAACTTTAGACAAATTGATTGGAACAATATGACAGGAAATCGTGAGTCTAGTGACTTTCTTGATACGGTTCAGGATTGCTGTTTTGAACAGGTTGTGACAGAACCAACTAGAGGAAACAGTCTGCTTGACTTGGCTCTTGCCAACAAAGATTCACTAATTAATAATCTTGAGGTTAATGATGAGCTTGGGGAAAGTGATCACAAATCACTTAGTTTCAATATATCATGGAATTACCCAGATAACTGCAATCAAATCTCTGTCCCAGATTTTCGCTTGGCCGACTTCATGGGACTGAAAAATTACTTGGGTGGGCTAAATTGGGATGTCCTAACTATGGGTCAGGTAGGTGATCTTGGTTGCCAATATGACGTTTTTCAGAGCATAGTTCTAGCTGCCCAGACAACTTTTGTTCCGAGTAGGGAAATTAGATCTAACAAAAATGATCCCAAATGGATGAACAATAGATTAAAACATCTCATTGGTCAAAAGAGAGGCATATATAGGCGTATCAAAAGAGGGGATGGGCAGTTAAGAAATCAATATATTCAATTAAAGAGAGAAATAAAGAAAAGAATAAGAAAAGCAAAAAGAGATTATGAGGCTAAGGTCGCAAGGGATTCAAAGACTAACCCAAAAGGGTTCTTTTAGGTATACAGAAGTAAGATTAGGGACAAGATTGGCCCACTTAAGAGTAACTCTGGTCAGATCACTGACAGTGATAAGGATATGTGTGAAATTCTAAATACCTACTTCCTCTCAGTTTTCACCCAGGAAAATACTAGCGATATTCCTGAAATAATAGATTATGTAGAACAGGATGATAAACTATGTACGATTGCGGTAACTAGTGACATGGTCCTCAGACAAACAGAGAAACTAAAACCTAACAAATCCCCAGGTCCTGATGAACTGTTTGCAAGGGTGTTAAAGGAATGTAAAGAGAAACTTAGCATACCTTTGGCTAATCTTTTTCACATATCACTA
>NC_091318.1:13645279-13660279 GCF_038502225.1 Cherax quadricarinatus
CTGAGCCTGGCTGCTACAACATCACTCAGTCTGTGACATTGCAAGTTGCTTCGTAGACATGCTTATTTACGCTCATGGTATCATAGTGAGTGATAGATCTTTGCAGGCTTCTAACTGCATACATATAATATTTACTTTCGTTCTTTACTTGTCTTCTTCTTTCGTAATGCTAGACACAGATACTGCATACCCGAGTTATACTCTATATTATCCTTCAAAGAACATTTTTTTCGCTAACTTATCAACTTCATCATGAAGGGGGTTAATGCAGTGAGTGACAGGATCCATAAAAAAATGTACATTAATTCCTATTTTCTCTGATTTCTGTGTATTTTTACCCGTGTTCTCCAATGAGCATGTTGTAAGTCAGTATGTGAGTCAAGAACCTACTTCGGTGATGGCATGGAAACAGTAATAATGAGACAGTCAAGCTCACTGTCATAAGTTAACTTTCTCAAGAGAATATATTTCCAGTAGAGGGTAGCACAAGAGCATATGGATACACACAAGGCCTGATGACTAGGCCCCATAAGAGTTATCAGGAGTGGTCTAAGCACGACAGGAAAACGAGCATTTATTTGTAAGTAAGTTTACTAAGGTGTAATACACATGTCGCGTTTTACTACTACTGCCTTACGTAGTAAAATGTGTGTAAATTAACAAGTATTTACCAATAAAGTCAAAGAAAATCACCTATTTCCACTGGAGTGCTTTATTTTCATATATGGAAAGTGCTTAACTTTCTGAGTGGGAAGGCTCGAAGGCCGACCACTTACCACTTGACAGCTAAGGAGGCCACTTTTCAAATGGGATTAACATTACTCACACAACGAAAGGCAGCTGAAACACTCTTCTTTGACTCGGGAAGGGGAAGTGGAGGGGTAACCGTAAGGGGAGGAGGAGGGGCACTAGTGAGGGGGGTATGAGAGGTATAGAGGCTTACCCAGGAGGGGAAATTATAGGGAGGGAGGGAAGGGGAATTGTTCCCACCACTTTGTTTAATAGTCGTGCCCTGTCGTACCCAGAGAGGGGTACAGGGTGACGCGGGAAGAAGGGAGTACAAGATAACCTGGCGAGGGATGAAGGGAGTACAAGATAACCTGGCGAGGGATAAAGGGAGTACAAGATAACGTGAAGAGGGAAGAAGGTAGTACAAGATAACGTGGAGAGGGAAGAAGGGAGTACAAGATAACGTGGAGAGGGAAGAAGGTAGTACAAGATAACGTGGAGAGGGAAGAAGGGAGTACAAGATAACGTGGAGAGGAAAGAAGGGAGTACAAGATAACTTAGAGAGGAAAGAAGGGAATACAAGATAACGTGGAGAGGGAAGAAGGGAGTACAAGATAACGTGGAGAGGGAGGTTACCTGGAGGTTATTCCGGGGATCAACGTCCATGACCAGGGATGATCAGGGCCTGATCAAGATGTTACTGCTGGCCGCACGCAGTCCGACGTACGAGCCACAGCCCGGCTGATCCGGCACTGACTTTAGGTATCTGTCCAGCTCTCTCTTGAAGGCAGCCAGGGAGAAGGGAGTACAAGATAACGTGGGGAGGGAAGAAGGGAGTACAAGATAACGTGGAGAGGGAAGAAGGGAGTACAAGATAACGTGGAGAGGGAAGAAGGGAGTACAAGATAACGTGGAGAGGGAAGAAGGGAGTACAGGATAACTTAGAGAGGAAAGAAGGGAATACAAGATAACGTGGAGAGGGAAGAAAGGAGTACAAGATAACGTGGACAGGGAAGAAGGGAGTACAAGATAACGACAGATAGTAAAAGACCTTGAAAACTATATCGAGCATATTGCTTGTGGTTTAAGAATAATATAACAAACTTAATAATTTTATCCGAGTGAATAAGTTCTGCAAGGCTGAGGGACTGATTAACTTCATCTTCCTCAGTCACCGTATATCTCAGCACCGAACTGATAAAAAAAAGTCGCTGGTTGGCGAAACGTCCTCAGACGAAGAGACCCAGGTGTTTAATTCCACATCTTTTCGGTAATATACACCTAGACAGGTGAAACTGAAATAGTACAGCAAAAGAATCTCTCCACACTCTACGGTCAGGCGGTCGGCTTCAAGAAGTGAATGAACATGATGCACAGAAAAACGTGAATCCTCATTTAATAGGAAAGATTTGTTTTTACCGCTCGATATATTATATACTATATATATATATATATACATATATATATATATATATACATATATATATATATATATACATATATATATATACATATATATATATATATACATAGGATGGGGTCCACCTCTGGTGTAAATTGTGGGACCCATAGCCTCGGAGAAGTTGATAAAAAGGCTTCAAAGAAAAATATTTGGATTTCTTCCTGAAGCCGTTTGAATATTCCACTTCCCCTACCACCCCATCTTTTCATATATTTTTTTTTACCAATAAGAATATTTTATTACATAATATGGTACAGAAGATTTAAGAGATACATTGTTGATATAAAGGTGGCATATACGGTACATGTTGTAACGTGTGTATCACCGATCATAAGGCGAATATATATATATATATATATATATATATATATATATATATATATATATATATATATATATATATATATATATATATATATATATATATATATATATATATATATATACACACACACACACTGGCGGTACTTGCTCTTCGTACAGCCAATTAACTAAAGCATCCGCGACCAAAAACAACTGACTGCTTTCCTAGATGTGAAATTGTTGATAAACTCTGATGAAGTGTTTGTTGTGTTATAATTCACCGTCCTAGGAACTGATTGATTGTCAGTGTGATCTCTTAACAACGCCTCCTTCACCTTGGGTAATAGCACTTCTCTATGTCCAAAATTAATAATAACATTTTCTCATTTAACTCTATAAAAAAAATACCTGTTTTTACGGACATAAATAAATGTTATATTTACATCAGCCCAAAACAGTGAGATGAGTTTGCTAGGTTTCTGTGTTAGTTGAGCCTCATGTGCCGTCTTCACGGTGCGGGTCCTAACATATCAGCGTTGTGATGGTAAGTCACAGAAACGTTTATCTTGGAGACAATGTTGGCGCGATACAATCACCAGCCTTCAAGTTACGTGCGTGTGTGGCAGAGGAACTGACACATTGACAAGTGCACACAGACGCCAGCAGGTAAAAAAGTGGATTGACCGATTACCGCATACCTCCGTACGTGTTGAGGGAGCCCAACGCCTCATACCAGCAGGGAGACAATACCAGCAGGGAGACAACACCGGACACTAGCAGGGAGACAACACCAGACACCAGAAGGGAGACAACACCAGACACCAGCAGGGAGAAAACATCAGACACCAGCAGGGAGACAACACCAGACACCAGCAGGGAGACAACACTAGACACCAGCAGGGAGGCAACACCAGACACCAGCAGGGAGACAACACCAGACACCAGCAGGGAGACAACACCAGACACCAGCAGGGAGGCAACACCAGACACCAGCAGGGAGACAACACCAGACACCAGCAGGGAGACAACACCAGACACCAGCAGGGAGACAACACCAGACACCAGCAGGGAGACAACACCAGACACCAGCAGGGAGACAGCACCAGATACCAGCAGGGAGACAACACCAGACACCAGCAGGGAGACAACACCAGACACCAGCAGGGAGACAACACCAGACACCAGCAGGGAGACAACACCAGACACCAGCAGGGAGACAACACCAGACACCAGCAGGGAGACGATACCAGACACCAGCAGGGAGACAACACCAGACACCAACAGGGAGACGATACCACACACGAGCAGGGAGAAGATACCAAACACCAGCAGGGAGAGAACATCATAAATTGATGGTGTACAGGTTTCAGGCGGTCTTAAATGAAAATAAAAACACAAGGCTTTATTTTGGTCAAGCGAAGCGTTGTCATAGTTAATACCTTCTCCAGCAGGCAACCTTGATGACTCTAGTCAAGTCGACGGACTTTGAAAGCAATATAATGGTCAACAATTAAGAAAAAATATCCGCCGGAGTTGGATGCGATGTTTGACCATGACTGGTGCTGCTGGCAGTGTTGATGACGCACCCTCAGCTCGTCGGCACGTCAGCATGCGTCAGCATACTCATCCACTCATCTTCCATCACATTCACACAACACGAGACGTAAATTTTAACTATTTTAGAATGTAACAATTCCGTGGCTGGAACAATTCACGATGGTCCAGGACGAACCACGAGGAAAAATCTACCAGTGTTTTATAAACAGCCAAAATGTATATCATGGTTCTGAGGGCACTCAGGTGTTTTAAACACTCAACAATGGTACACTCGTGAGCTTAAATATGTGTCATTAAGTGCTTGACTTTATTAAGTTACTCTGCTAAATCTGCATAAAGTACAGAGTAAAAGACCACAATACCGTGTCTGGAACAATTCACCAAAATCTCGAACTTTGGAGAGGAAACTTATGAGGACGTTTCGGTCCGTCCTGGACCATTGTCAAATCACTTTCGTGAAGTCAGTTGTGACTCGTCAGAAGTTCAGAATTGACCGAAACGTCGTCATGATGTTTCGACCACGGAATTGTGACCTTTTATTGTGTATTTAATGCAGATTTAACTCAGAGAAGCCAAATAGAGCCAAACACTTATTGCCGAACATTAACACACAAACTTATGTACATAAACTTGGCCGGGTCGAGGTTTTCAACGGTCCACTACCTTATCCCGAAGTCGGAGGTGAGATGGAGGCAGTCAGTCGATAGAAGTGAATAAATAGTTCAGAAAAACCAACAAGTTCGTAAATAAGACACTTGTGCAACGTCTGGGTATCTTTATTCTGGAAACGTTTCGTCAGCCAGTGGCTTCAGTCCAGTGCCCAGAATGGTGGAATATGATGAGGAGTTTGAGGTAATCAGTCCCCTCATCCTGTAGTCGAAGTGTTTGGTCTGTCAATCTTGATATAAAATTCTTGTATCAAGATTGATGGACTGAACATATCAACTCCAGGTTTAGGGGGACTGATTACCCCAATATCCTTCTCATCTTCTAACTTTCTCTTTAATGGACTGAAGAAGCTACTGGCTGGCAAAACGTTTCCAGAATAAAGATATCCAAATGTTGCACAAGCATGATACAAACTAAATAATGTAGATCACTGATTTCGAAAAAGATTTGGGAGTTCTGATTAGCAGTAATCTAAAGTCAAGACAACAGTGCATAAGTATTCGAAATAAAGCGAATTGAATTCTTTGTTTGTATCAAGAAGTATAAGTAATAGAAGTCCTCAAGTTGTTCTTCAACTCTATATATCTTTGGTTAGGCCTCACTTAGATTATGTTGCTCAGTTCTGGATATATATGCACTGGAAAACGTACAGAGGAGAATGACACATTTGATCCCATGTAGCACAAATATTTCCTACGAGGATAGACTGAGGGCCCTGAATCTGCACGGTCTACAAAGGCGTAGAATTAGGGGGATATGATTGAGGTGTATAAATGGAAAACAGGAGTAAATAAAGGGAATGCAAATAACGTGCTAAAAATATCTAGCCAAGACAGGACTCGCAGCAATGGTTTCAGTTTGGAGAAAACGTTGTGTAGTTTTAAAAATAGGTTAGATAAATACATGAAGGGGTGTGACTTGGACCTACCTCGCACGGGCCAGTAGGCCTGATGCAGTGCTCCTTCTTTCTTATGTTCTTATGCATCCTTTATCAGGTGAGGGCGACCTTCCTGCTCACCTAGAGTTTTACTCCCTCAGGTGTGGGTCTTGTGTCCCCTCTAATATATGTCAGGAGGGACTTTTAAAGGCGTGCACCTTCAGAGGTGAAATGTTCTTTATTAAATATGCTAGAGTTACTCATCCCTTTCCTGTAAACAAAACTCTTTATGTCTCATTCCCCAGGCGCTGTATGACCCCCTACAGCTTTAGTGCTTACCATATAATAATAATAATAATAATAATAATAATAATAATAATAATAATAATAATAATAATAATAATAATAATAATAATAATAATAATAGCAACAGCAATAATAATAATAAAGCAACAGCAATAATAATAATAATAACAATAATAATAATAATAGCAACAGAAATAATAATATCAACAACATAATAACAACGTATGTATCTATGCATGCATGTGTATGTACTTCCGTTGTTGTGGTGTGTACATGCATATTCGTGTGCGTGTATGTGTGTGCATGTGTACATTCGTAAGCGTGTACCTGCGCGCGCGCGTGTGTGTGTGTGTGTGTGTGTGTGTGTGTGTGTGGACACCAACACAGCAAACGTTGAAGAGAATTAAGTTCTCGATCTACCCTCATCCTCGGTAATCTCTTCACTCTGAAGAGAAGAATTTGTTGTTATTCTCTTCTAACTCTGCTTAATCCGAAAAGTTTACCTTGCTACCTTAAAGGCCGGCCTGGGTTTACTTTGATACCTTAAAGGCAGGCGTGGGAAAATTCTAAGCAAATTACATTTTTTCGCTTCTCTACCAGCTGTCCCATTTGTCCTGTTCTCGGGGAGGGGCAAAGAGAGAGGTGGGTTGGGGTTGGCTGGGGAATGGTGTGGGTTGGTATGGGTGGGTTGTGGAAGGAAAATGTGGGTAGGGGAATAGTGGTTCGGTAGGTGAGTAGGGGAATGGGAGGCTGACGAAAGGTGGGGGTGCTTTGGGGTGGGGAGTGGGTGTGAAAAGAAGCGAGTAGGGGCTAGCAGAGCTGGGGAGAAGACGAAAGACGTAGGTTTGGAGAGGGAAAGGTGGGGAAGAGAAGGGACTGGAGGGGGTTTGGGATGGTGGAACAGTGTATGATAGAGGTGTTTGTGTGTTGAGGATGAGAGGGAAGGGAATAGCTGGAGAAGGGAGTTAAGATGAGCTCAGTAGCGCTAGAAGTATCATTCAGAAACATGCCATAATGAAAAAGGAGGAGGAGAAGGTGCAGGAAGGAAAGGGAGAAGCGCGCCCCTCTATAGGCGAAGACGACAGATAACAGAACTCTCCTCAAAGGCATCTAAGTTTCTGAAGAGCTAAGAGTAACAATGACTTGAGAAATGGAAAACTTTGAGATTATATATATATATATATATATATATATATATATATATATATATATATATATATATATATATATATATATATATATATATATATATATATATATATAAACTCAAAGTGGAAATATTTCGACACGTTTCCTTACACCTGTTGTTCTGTTCACCTAGTAGCAAATAGGTACCTGGGTGTTAGTCGACTGGTGTGGGTCGCATCCTGGGGGACAAGATTGAGGACCCCAATGGAAATAAGTTATACAGTCCTCGATGACGCACTGACTTTCTTGGGTTATCCTGGGTGGCTAACCCTCCGGGGTTAAAAATCCGAACGAAATCTTAATTTTAATCTCAGTAAAACTCAGTGTTCAGCCTGAAGGCTGACGGATGAACTGGGTTCTTCATGTCTGTGAGCGGATAAACAAGGCTGTGATGAACACACTGGTGAGTGGATGAACAAGACTGTGATGAATACTCTGATGAGTGAGTGGATGAACAAGACTGTGATGAACACGCTGGTGAGTGGATGAACAAGACTGTAATGAACACTCTGATGAGTGATTGGATGAACAAGACTGTGATGAACACGCTGGTGAGTGGATGAACAAGACTGTAATGAACACTCTGGTGAGTGAGTGGATGAACAAGACTGTGATGAACACGCTGGTGAGTGGATGAACAAGACTGTGATGAACACTGGTGAGTGAGTGGATGAATAAGGCTGTGATGAACACTCTGGTGAGTGGATGAACAAGACTGTGATGAATACTCTGGTGAGTGAGTGGATGAACAAGACTGTGATGAACACTGGTGAGTGAGTGGATGAACAAGACTGTGATGAACACTGGTGAGTGAGTGGATGAACAAGGCTGTGATGAACACTCTGGTGAGTGGATGAACAAGACTGTGATGAATACTCTGGTGAGTGAGTGGATGAACAAGACTGTGATGAACACACTGTGAATAATGTACTCACCCACTCATTCATTCAGTTTCCCACTTGTTAAAGCGCAAGACTCACTCGTTCTTATTCACTCTAGTCTCTCCCTCACTCACCCAATCACTCTAACACCCTCTCCAACACTCCAACATTCTTTTCGTCACTCTCTCCAACACTAACACTTTCTCCAACGCCTCCAACACCTTCTCCAACACCATCTCCAACACTCTCCAGCATCCTCTCCAATACTCTCCAACATCCTCTCCAACACTCTGTCTCCAACACCCTCTGCAACACTCTGTCTCCAACACTCTCTCCAACGCTCCCTCCAACGCTCTCCAACACTCTCCAACATTCAAACACCCTCTCCAACACCCTCTACAACACACTCCAACACTTCAGGCTGTTACTGGTGACAGAAACAGCCTGGTTGATCGGGTAAACTTCAACACTCTCTCCAACATCCTCTCCAACATTCTCTTCGACATCCTCTCCATCACCCTCTTCAATACTCTCTCAAATACTCTCTCACTCTCTCCAACACTCTCTTCAGCATTTTCTCCAACATCCTTCCCAACATCCTCTCCATCGCCCTCTCCAACACTCTCTCCAACACTGCAACTAATCAGATAAGGAGTGAAACACAAGCCATGTTATTACAAAATTTAATCGGATATTCTCGACTGTAAGGATAAGATTAGCCGTCAGGTTACTCTCTACATAGGTATGGAAGTAGGTGCATTACTCGGGTCATCAGGGACAGGTAAGGAGCAGGTGTAACAGGTATCGTAGACAGCAGCAGAAACATGTATCGTACAGCCTGCTAAAAGTTAGCCTAGGTTAACGAGGTCAAGTTACTTGGAGGGTGGAATGTCAGTTTGGCAGATGCCTGGTACTCACCCAAACATTATTATTATTATTATTATTATTATCATTAGTAGTAGTGGTACAGTTATTAATATCATTGGTAGTAGTAGCACTGTTATTTTTTATTATTATTGTTTATAATAATACATTAATAATAATAATAATAATAATAATAATAATAATAATAATAATAATAATAATAATAATAATTATTATTATTATTATTATTATTATTATTATTATTATTATTATTATTATTATTACTCTTGATGAGGAAGCGTTGAGTCCACCTGGGTCGTTCAGCACCAGAAAGATGACGGATCAGGTTTGATGAAAGGGGAGAGGGAAGCTCCGAATCCTTGTCTCAAGAGTCTGGAATTCTTCTCTGCAGAGCTCTATCAAGTCATGATAATGCAGTGTGTGGTGAGACCGGAGTCTCCTTTTTATTGACGAGAACGTTGCTGTCTCAATAGAGCTCTATCAAGTCATGATAAAGCTCTATACAGAGGGACCGGATTTTCCCTTTTTCAAAAGAACATCTCACTCTCTCTCTCGCTGTCTATCATTGGAGAGCTTTATCAAGGCGCGATAAAGCTTTATATAGGTTGATTGAACTCATCGGTTATCGCAAGAAAGCTTCTCTCCCTGTAGAGCTTTTATGAAGTCACGATAAAGCGAAACATTGTCTCAATTTAAATCTGTCTTGCAGCGTCTCTCTTTTCCTCACCACTGCCGGCAGTGCGCTGTTTTAATCCAACAATAACATAAACAAAGGTGCAAGGAAATAAAGGCAGTAAAGACAGAGGAGAGGGTGAAGTGTGGGAAATATTTCATTCACGAGAAACATAGAGACATATTTTTATTTTAGCCAAGCTTCCGTTTCACACCAGTACGACAGGAAGACTGTATTAACTAGCCCACATAACAACAAGTGACTAAACGAGCATCAATGTTTGCTGCAGCTTCTCTGACAAGTTTACGCCTGACGAAGGCATATCCTATGATGTTAAATGAGTTCTCAGATGTCACAGCAAATCTTTTATCTATGTTAATTTTCTTACGCAATTCCTAATGTCAGTTTTTTAATGATCCCTTAATGAGAGGAACCTGATTACGATGTTTAGGTTAATTTTGCAAAAAAATTAAGTCACAGCTGAGGCGAGGAGAGAAGATATGGCCAGAAGACAAAATGGGCTGTATATTGATTAGCCCAGGTGACAGTAACCTTGGAAACCCATAAATAGTCATGCATAAATGGCATAACAAATGTCATGAGTGACTGTCTCAACACGGGTAAATGTCAACCCGGGATGCCGTCTCATCTCATATCTTGTGAAGCAGGGATTACACACATAGTAAAGGTCTCCATCCGGGTGACCTTTTTATCTGTCAAGACGTCAGGAACTTGCCACTGTTCAAGGTACTCACACCTGGATACTCTCCCTCAGACATGCCCGTGGCTGGTTTTCAGAGTTCTTCTCTCGCAGCTCTGACTGAGGGGTCAGGACCGCATGTGGACAGTTTGATGAACTAACCTGCTGGTGTCAGCAGTCTTCATGGCCATTCCTGAACTTTCAAGAGCAATCTAAGACACGCCAACTCTAGTATACTTACGTCAACTCTTGTATACTCCCTCCAGCTCTAGGATACTCACGCCCACTGCTGGATGCTCACACCAACTCGTGGATATTTACATTTATTTCTGGATACTCACGCTTGCTCTAGGATAATCACGTTCACTCTAGGTTATTCACACCCAATTTAGGAAACTCATACGCATTCTATACTAACACCTACTCCAGATACTCACGCCCACTCTAGAACACTAATGCTCACTCTGGCATTCTTACACTCACTCTGGGATACTCGCGTCCGCTCTACGATATTCACATCTACTCTTGGATTCTGTTGACCATTTTGCTACTGCTTAGTAATTTCTTAGTTATCGTTCCCAGAAATAATTCGATAAATAATTTATATAATTATTTAGATCCTTTTATGAGTTACTGGATGAGAGCCCAAATGTCAATTCTGTTGAAATCCACACCATTATGATAGCCTCATTCCTGCATTTTTTTTGTAGTTCTGACAAGAAACAAATAATTAATGCCGACAGTTTCAAATTGTAAAGAGGATCATATGAGCCTCGCATCGTATTGCTGCTGTGAATAGTTGTATCGAATTGTACGAAACCTTCGTCATGGCCTGGCATGGGTGCTGGGCAACATGAAGCTTGTATGAGCAGCAGACAGATGTGATGTGTCTGGAATACTGCATAGGACCGCAGCTACATGTTCCCTCGTCAGGAAATTCTTGTTAGTGTCCGTCATTCGGTGGGTGACTGGCTGGGAGGGGTGAGGGACGTGATGGATACGAAGGTGGGAGGGTGACAGGGAAAAGGGGTGGATTAGAGAGAGGGAGGAAAGCATATGGAAATAGTATTAATTTAGAGGAGACAGGCGGAAGCACACACACACACACACACACACACACACACACACACACACACATACATGCTGGACACGTGGTCCAGCAACTAGCTTCTCGAATTCAACCCTGCCAAATGCAAAGTCATGAAGATCGGAGAAGGACAAAGAAGACCGCAGACAGAGTATAGACTAGGTGGGCAACGACTGTAAACCTCGCTCAAGAAGAAAGATCTTGGCGTGAGTATAACACCGAACACTTCTCCGGAAGCACACATCAACCAGATAACTGCTGCAGCATATGGGCGCCTGGCAAACATGAGATTGGCATTCCGATACCTAAGTAAGGAATCTTTCCAGACACTGTACACCGTGTACGTCAGGCCCATACTGGAATACGCAGAACCAGTTTGGAACCCACACCTGGTCAAGCACGTCAAGAAATTAGAGAAAGTTCAAAGGTTTGCAACAAGGCTGGTTCCAGAGCTAAGGGGAATGTCCAACGAAGAAAGGCTAAGGGAAATCGGTCTGATGACACTGGAGAACAGGAGGGATAAGGGAGACATGATAACGACATACAAAATACTGCGTGGAATAGACAAGGTGGACAGAGACAAGATGTTCCAGAAAGGGGACACAGAAACAAGGGGTCACTCTTTGAAGTTGAAGATTCAGATGAGTCACAGGGATGTTAGGAAGCATTTCTTCAGTCACAGAGTTGTCAGGAAGTGAAACAGTCTGGCGAGTGATGTAGTGGAGGCAGGAACCATACATAGCTTTAAGACGAGGTAAGATAAAGCTCATGGAGCAGGGAGAGAGGACCTAGTAGCGTTCAGTGAAGAGGCGGGGCCAGGAGCTGAGTCTCGACCCCTGCAACTACAATTAGGTGAGTACACACACACACATACAGAAAGAGTAGAGCAGTTACCATGAACGTTACTCTCTACTTTAACCACAAACAAACTTACTTAATCCTTGTTTTTTCTCCGCTACTTTGTGTGTTATGTATGTCAACGATTCTGCTCTGTGTTTGCCATCTATTTAACTGTTTATCATTACTTTTAGAAAGGTACATTTGCAGCATACCAGCTTTCTTAAAGTTCCATAGTCTGCAGTGATTTATTGTAACTTATTGTAAGTCACTTACGTAGCAGAGATAATATACAAGCTGCTGCCAGTCTCACTTATAAAGGTAAATAAGTAACAACCTTTGCTATGAGTCTGGCAAGAGTGTTGTATTTAGCAGCGTCTTTAATTAACAGCACCCACCCACCGCCGACCATTTATTTAAGCGGTAAAAAATCTAGCTTACCAATAAATAATTAGGAAACTGTCAGGGTTTGAATAATCTGTCATGAGAGAGCAAATTAGCGCAATTATATATCCTCGATTGTCAGATGTGCTGCTCCACTGCTCGTGAAAAATGCATCAACCTTCGCTATCACCTCGTTTACTGGAGTTGTAAACACGATCAACGCACAACACAGATGTAAAGATGACCAGTGTACAAAGCACAGACCCAATGGACATAAAGAGTACAACAGGTGAATACTATGAGATATGTCCTACTGAAACCTCCGTCCCCTATACCCACTGAAAATTAAAGGAACTATTGACAATGCAAATCACGTGAAATATAATTAACAGAAAGATTCCATGAGCCAGGTATACAGACGCATGCACAGATAAAACAGGGAACAGCACCTATATGTATCCTATCAGATGAACCGGGAAGTGTAACCCGGTGTTGAGTTAGCTGTCAACACAAGCCCTGTAACTAATAACCAACTCAAAATGTGCAAATGCCTGGAGGGTCTGCATACATAGATAGTCTTTAGAAAATAATTTAACATAATATTTAAACTGCACAAAGAAATGCTGGAACTTTTCACCAGCAGATGTTTCACAATCTGCAAACGTTAACACTCAAACATATGTTATGAATTAATAAATAATGAACAATAACACAGACTTCCTGGTTTCCACTCGAAAGAGAACCGGCAAGTCAAGCCGCACGTACAGTCAAGTGACCAATGTAATTACAACAGTGCATCTGTTATACCAGTTTAACATAACTTTGAAAACACTGAAAGATAAGCAAGATGCTGCTGAGTTATTTATAGACTTTACAGTCGTGAACATGGTGTAATAGCACACAATGGGTGCACAGAGAATGAATGTAAACGATGGGTAGATGGATCTTCCACTTTCTAGCAAAATGGACTCGGAAAGTAATAGTGAAAAATAATAAAATAAAAAATATGAACAGTGAAAAAAAACTATTTTCTTTCACGGCACAGTCCTTGTCTCTGCTTTCTTCTTAATTCTCGTAGCGAACAGAAAAAGCACTGTGTCTTTCTTTACGTATGATATCAGAATTTGTTTTAGAGTTCCGTCTATCGAGGACACAGCAAACCTTCAAGCTGATACAAACCAAGTTCTGTAGTGGTTCACAGAAAGCAATATGATTTTTCAATGAAGCCAAATTTCAATTATTTTACTACAGAAAATCTATAAGAAACTAGAAATAGAATAGAGTAAAATAAGTGATGCAACTACCCAACAGAAAGAGTGCAATATAGTAAACTTATGGTAAGACTCGAGAATTTATAAGTTGCAAGGGAAACAATAGAATGACTAACATGACTTCAGATCAAAAGATGCCAAAAAAATAATGATAATCTATACTGCAGATTGAAATACTTTAATTTGCTAAAACTTGAATTTAATTAATTACTGTAGATCTGACGAAGGTACTAAGATGTTTTAACAGTCTCTCTAACTTCGGTCTTACACTTAAATTGTGGGAAACGATTACAATTCCTCCAGCTAGACACAGGTGAAAAAGTTGTATGATAATGTTTCCTTATTTTCTTAAGAAAGCTGAAGGCATGTTAGATGGCGCAAAATGCTAAAAAATAAAAGAAGATTTACAATAAATACGCTTTGAGATAACTCAATAAGCATGAAAAGTCCAAGACTACACAACAAATAAAAACAAAGGAATAGTGCAGCAGGCCTACCTACCCATACTAAGCTATTTCTTTTTAAATTCAAACTCTCAAATAGAAAGAGTTGTCCAACCCATTCTCTAGGAAGGGAATTAAACAGGCCGCTAGCTCTTTTCAAGAGGGAACTTAACAAATTGCTCCTAACCATTCCTGATCAGTCGTGCTGGAGTGCATGTAAAGAATAAAAGTTGGAAGCTCCTCGAACCTGACTCTAGATTTGAGACCGGGACGCGGGGGCGATGATTCCTGGAACTATTAACAAGAAGACAACAAACAGAAAGGGGAGCTGCCAAAATAAGTTAGTTTAACATCTTTTTTATGCACCTCATACCCATCCTGTGGGCGGTAGTCAAAAGAGTACAGAGGTACATAATGGGTCCAGGGACTGGGCCCCAAAGTTTTGATAGCTGAGCAAGTTACAACGGTAATGAATTCCAGGTAGATTTGGTCACAATCATTACAAGTTACAAAGGTATTTACAGATTACAGAGGTACATAATGGGTCCAGGGACTGGGCCTCAAGTTTTGATAGCTGAACAAGGTACTAAGGTAATCAAGTCACAAGTTGCAAAGGTAATGAATCATGTAAGTAAGTAAATTTACTTACTTACGTTTATACAAATTATAAAGTAATGAGCAATTCACACGTCTACACCAAGTCACAATTATACTGAGTAACCGGTGCAAATATTCATTGTTAGGCCAC
>NC_091318.1:13662428-13704928 GCF_038502225.1 Cherax quadricarinatus
ATTAAATCTCCAGATGAGAAAATAATTTCGTTTTCTAAAATTATAAGAGAATCTCAACCAAGCACTCATGTCTACACTCCCACACTACATCATGCACTCTTGTCTACACTCCCACACTACATCATGCACTCATGTCTACACTCCCACACTACATCATGCACTCTTGTCTACACTCCCACACTACATAATGCACTCTTGTCTACACTCCCACACTACATCATACACTCTTGTCTACACTCCCACACTACATCATGCACTCATGTCTATACTCGCACACTACATCATGCACTCATGTCTATACTCCCACACTACATATGACATGCACTCACGTCTATACTCGCACATTACATCATGAACTCATGTCTATACTCGCACACTACATCATGCACTCATGTCTATACTCGCACACTACATCATGCACTCATGTCTACACTCCCACACTACATCATGCACTCATGTCTATACTCGCACACTACATCATGCACTCATGTCTACACTCCCACACTACATCATGCACTCATGTCTATACTCCCACACTACATCATGCACTCATGTCTACACTCCCACACTACATCATGCACTCATGTCTATACTCCCACACTACATCATGCACTCTTGTCTACACTCCCACACTACATCATGCACTCATGTCTATACTCGCACACTACATCATGCACTCATGTCTATACTCGCACACTACATCATGCACTCATGTCTATACTCGCACACCACATCATGCACTCATGTCTATGCTCGCACATTACATCATGCACTCATGTTTATACTCGCACACTACATCATGCACTCTTGTCTACACTCCCACACTACATCATGCACTCTTGTCTATTCTCGCACACTACATCATGCACTCTTGTCTATACTCGCACACTACATCATGCACTCTTGTCTACACTCCCACACTACATCATGCACTCATGTCTACACTCCCACACTACATCATGCACTCTTGTCTATTCTCGCACACTACATCATGCACTCTTGTCTATTCTCGCACACTACATCATGCACTCTTGTCTACACTCCCACACTACATCATGCACTCTTGTCTATTCTCGCACACTACATCATGCACTCTTGTCTATTCTCGCACACTACATCATGCACTCTTGTCTATTCTCGCACACTACATCATGCACTGTTGTCTACACTCCCACACTACATCATGCACTCTTGTCTATTCTCGCACACTACATCATGCACTCTTGTCTATTCTCGCACACTACATCATGCACTCTTGTCTACACTCCCACACTACATCATGCACTCTTGTCTACACTCCCACACTACATCATGCACTCTTGTCTATACTCGCACACTACATCATGCACTCATGTCTACACTCCCGCACTACATCATGCACTCTTGTCTATACTCGCACACTACATCATGCACTCATGTCTATACTCCCACACTACATCATTCACTCATGTCTATACTCCCACACTACATCATGCACTCATGTCTATACTCCCACACTACATCATGCACTCATGTCTATACTCCCACACTACATCATGCACTCATGTCTATACTCGCACACTACACCATGCACTCTTGTTTACACTCCCACACTACATCATGCACTCAGGTCTATGCTCGCACACTACATCATGCACTCATGTCTATACTCGCACACTACATCATGCACTCATATCTATACTCGCACACTACATCATGCACTCTTGTCTACACTCCCACACTACATCATGCACTCTTGTCTACACTCCCACACTACATCATGCACTCATGTCTATACTCGCACACTACATCATGCACTCATGTCTATTCTCGCACACTACATCATGCACTCATGTCTATACTCCCACACTACATCATGCACTCATGTCTACACTCCCACACTACATCATGCACTCATGTCTATACTCGCACACTACATCATGCACTCATGTCTATACTCCCACACTACATCATGCACTCCTGTCTACACTCCCACACTACATCATGCACTCATGTCTATACTCGCACACTACATCATGCACTCATGTCTATACTCCCACACTACATCATGCACTCATGTCTACACTCCCACACTACATCATGCACTCATGTCTATACTCGCACACTACATCATGCACTCATGTCTATACTCGCACACTACATCATGCACTCATGTCTATACTCGCACACTACATCATGCACTCATGTCTATACTCCCACACTACATCATGCACTCATGTCTACACTATCACACTACATCATGCACTCATGTCTATACTCGCACACTACATCATGCACTCATGTCTATACTCCCACACTACATCATGCACTCATGTCTATACTCCCACACTACATCATGCACTCATGTCTATACTCGCACACTACATCATGCACTCATGTCTACACTCCCACACTACATCATGCACTCATGTCTATACTCCCACACTACATCATGCACTCATGTCTACACTCCCACACTACATCATGCACTCATGTCTATTCTCGCACACTACATCATGCACTCATGTCTATACTCGCACACTACATGCACTCATGTCTATACTCCCACACTACATCATGCACTCATGTCTATACTCGCACACTACACCATGCACTCTTGTTTACACTCCCACACTACATCTTGCACTCATATCTATGCTCGCACACTACATCATGCACTCATGTCTATACTCGCACACTACATCATGCACTCATGTCTATACTCGCACACTACATCATGCACTCTTGTCTACACTCCCACACTACATCATGCACTCTTGTCTACACTCCCACACTACATCATGCACTCATGTCTATACTCGCACACTACATCATGCACTCATGTCTACACTCCCACACTACATCATGCACTCATGTCTATACTCGCACACTACATCATGCACTCATGTCTATACTCCCACACTACATCATGCACTCATGTCTATACTCCCACACTACATCATGCACTCATGTCTACACTCCCACACTACATCATGCACTCATGTCTACACTCCCACACTACATCATGCACTCATGTCTACACTCCCACACTACATCATGCACTCATGTCTATACTCGCACACTACATCATGCACTCATGTCTACACTCCCACACTACATCATGCACTCATGTCTATACTCCCACACTACATCATGCACTCATGTCTATACTCCCACACTACATCATGCACTCATGTCTATACTCCCACACTACATCATGCACTCATGTCTACACTCCCACACTACATCATGCACTCATGTCTATACTCGCACACTACATCATGCACTCATGTCTATACTCCCACACTACATCATGCACTCATGTCTACACTCCCACACTACATCATGCACTCATGTCTACACTCCCACACTACATCATGCACGCACTCATACACTCACACACTACATCATGCACGCACTCATACACTCACACACTACATCATGCACGCACTCATACACTCACACACTACATCATGCACGCACTCATACACTCACACACTACATCATGCACGCACTCATACACTCACACACTACATCATGCACGCACTCATACACTCCCACACTACATCATGCACGCACTCATACACTCACACACTACATCATGCACGCACTCATACACTCACACACTACATCATGCACGCACTCATACACTCACACACTACATCATGCACGCACTCATACACTCCCACACTACATCATGCACGCACTCATACACTCACACACTACATCATGCACGCACTCATACACTCACACACTACATCATGCACGCACTCATACACTCACACACTACATCATGCACGCACTCATACACTCCCACACTACATCATGCACGCACTCATACACTCACACACTACATCATGCACGCACTCATACACTCCCACACTACATCATGCACGCACTCATACACTCACACACTACATCATGCACGCACTCATACACTCCCACACTACATCATGCACGCACTCATACACTCCCACACTACATCATGCACGCACTCATACACTCACACACTACATCATGCACGCACTCATACACTCCCACACTACATCATGCACGCACTCATACACTCCCACACTACATCATGCACGCACTCATACACTCACACACTACATCATGCACGCACTCATACACTCACACACTACATCATGCACGCACTCATACACTCACACACTACATCATGCACTCATACACTCACACACTACATCATGCACGCACTCATACACTCACACACTACATCATGCACGCACTCATACACTCACACACTACATCATGCACGCACTCATACACTCACACACTACATCATGCACGCACTCATACACTCACACACTACATCATGCACGCACTCATACACTCACACACTACATCATGCACGCACTCATACACTCACACACTACATCATGCACGCAGTCATACACTCACACACTACATCATGCACGCACTCATACACTCACACACTACATCATGCACGCACTCATACACTCACACACTACATCATGCACGCACTCATACACTCACACAGATGCCACACCAATGGAAGCAAAATATATATCAGAAAATATATGATAAATTCAGCAAAGATTTTGTAATTAACTCCATTAAACACACCACACTGCACAAGACCTTTGACCATAATGTCTCTCGTTTTGGCATTTAGGCCATTTTTAGGCTCTCTTTTGATTAATTTACCTTAGCGTAAGCTAATGTATATGAAGAGGCCAGTAAAGATCCATTGGTATTAAGTCTCATTGTTTGATTTTAGTGAGTTATTTTAGGTAATTTATATATATGTTAATATGTACGTCAACTGTAAGACTCTAAACTTGTGTAATGTACCTTAGTAAACTTAGTTATGCAGAAGAAAAACAATATTGTGCCTTTGAAGGAGATGCTGGAGTGCAAATGTATACGTACAGATGTACATGTACGGTGTACACACTGCCGCCATTACTGTTCAGTATCAGCAACAGAGCATCACCTGAATAATGACAAGCGCACAATGATGACGGCATCTGCTATCAAATTCATTTGATAAAAGTAAGAAAGGGTTTATATAGTCAATTAAAATAAGAATATCAGCCATGTTGAGACAAACCCACCGTCAGCCCATCCTCCCACACACCCACCGTCAACCCACCCACCCGCCCACCGTCAGCCCAATGCGACCACCACCACCCCGCTACGACCACCCACAACTATACGATCTCTACTCCATCAGGAGAGCGAGCCGCAGATGGTGACAAGACTCCCGTGATTGCAAGTAGTGAGCAATGATGCGAGGCTCGTGCTGAAGACTCCCACTGTTTGTGCCTGTGGGTGGTTCCCTCCATCACCCTGGGTTTACTTCTCCAACACTGTGATCTCTCAAGATTATCAACAAAATTACGTGACTGCAACAACCTCGCAAAATGATGGAAACGTCAAATTCAGGGCATAAATACCGCAGGGGATTGCTGGTGCGTCAGTGATCTGAAATACTATGTATTTCTGAACACCGAGAAGAGGAATTTGTTGTCAGGTACAAGAGATCGTCTTGTTAAATGGCCGTCGAGAAAAGAAATCAATGGAGACCTTACATCACGAAAGACATGAACAAGTATGATCTCTGTCAGAAGGTATGGAAGATTAGTAAGATAAGTTGCACCTTATATCTCCTCATACTCATACTGGAGAAAATGTGTGAAGTGTTAAGATAAGATAAGATAAGATAAGATTTCGTTCGGATTTTTAACCCCGGAGGGTTAGCCACCCAGGATAACCCAAGAAAGTCAGTGCGTCATCGAGGACTGTCTAACTTATTTCCATTGGGGTCCTTAATCTTGTCCCCCAGGATGCGACCCACACCAGTCGACTAACACCCAGGTACCTATTTGCTGCTAGGTGAACAGGACAACAGGTGTAAGGAAACGTGTCGAAATGTTTTCACCCGCCGGGAATCGAACCCGGGCCCTCCGTGTGTGAAGCGGGAGCTTTAGCCACCAGGCCACCGGTGTTAAATGTGTAGTCACAAAAGTGTTTACACAAAGAGACCCCGAAGAGTCACCATTTAAAGGTAAGTTAGCTGCAGAGACACTTTTAATTTTGACAAAGTTTCGCTCTATGTAATGCTTTGTCAAGTTAATCACTGACTTGATGAAACACAACACAGCCAAATATTATTACATTAAAAGCTTCATTTGCATCTGTGACTTTATTTCGATACTGTAAACAGCAGAAGGTTTTCTTGTGTCAACCAGTAAACTGAAACGGAAGACACTGAAACCTCCAAAGAGGAAGAAGCCAGTACTGAATGTTGACAAGAAAATGAAGGCAACAGCACCAAGCAATTTATCATTCTGGGACTTGAAAGAATGTTCAGACGAACTAAGTCATTTTTTTATAGATTTTTTTTTTTTTTTTTTGGAATTTCCACACTAAAGGAAATTTAAAGAAAAACGAAAGGCTAATTTGTCATGGGATTAGATATCATTACGATGATATCAAAGACATTATTTGTACATTCTATGGCTTAATCGGAATGATCGTGGATCTGTAATCCCAAGTGGCCCCCATTACATGTTCTTTTTCCCAAACACTATTGTAAAGTACGATACCATGTAGCTCCCCTCATTTATTACCTCACGCAGGCCCTACCTGGAGCTTAAAAAATCGTCAATAAATTTTTAAATTTATGTACAATATTTGAAATCAAACATTTGGCTGTTGCTTGACACATAAACATAATTTTAATCGTGAATGAATTAACTTGTTGATTGATTTATTTCCTATTCCTCGACCCGTTCTCAATAATAAATAGTTCTGAATCGCGTTTACTTGAGTCTGTTTCTGGAGGATCTACTTCGCTAGACATTCCCACCAAACAACTCTACATAATGTAAAGTAAAAGGACACAAGTGCAACTAATGTGACATTTATTGTGGCAACGTTTCGCTCTCCAGGAGCTTTATCAAGCCATGATAAAGCTCCTGGAGAGCGAAACGTTGCCACAATAAATGTCGCATTAGTTGCACTTGTGTCCTTTTACTTTACATATTGTCGGTAATTCTACCAACTTTATTACAACTCTACATAACAGAGTTTTTTTCAAGATTACTTCACTTTACTTTAGCGCTAATAAATTAAAGTTTACGTATATTCAACCACCAAAACTAAATATAATCGGGATGGGCAACAGAAATTGTGTAAACAGGCGAGATACATTCATATGGTTTAATTCATTTGCAGTGGTAGGCTCGTTATGTACTGTGCGAGGGTGGGCTACTGTTACAGATGATCGTAGAATTAGGGCGTAGTCAACAAGCGGAAGCCTCATGTAGAGTGAAACGTTGTAATGATGAAGGTAGGTCTCCTTCTGATATTAGTCAAGGACTCTGTAATTTTTATAGCGTCGACGTGTTTCTTTTAGGTTAAATCACCGATTTTCCAACAGTTTCTTGGGATGTTGTTATGATGTGATCGTACGCCATCTAAATGGGGTGGAAAACCTACTCCCATCACGAATAAGAAGGTAAAATACCGTGACTGGAAGAATATACAAATAACCCGCATATAGGAGAAACTTATGACGACGTTTAGTTCTGATTTGGACCATTAACTAGTGACTAGTTACTAGTCTACGTCAGACCGAAACGTCGTCATAAGTTTCTCCTGTGTGCTGGTTATATGTGTGTCTAGTCCCTTTACGGTAGAGAATGTTTAGCCACTAAACAGGGCATCATTTGACAAAGATCCGTGTCATTTCTTGCAGTTGCGTGATGTGACCAACACCTTAATACCTGACCAGCAGTTTAATTTTTGACCATAATCTCCCTAACAATCAGCTGCATTGACCTGTACACTCCCTCTGATGAACAGTTTCATCTTCCAGCTGCAGCGTCACAGACCAACAGTTTTATATCCATGCTTTAATTTACCTTTTTTTTTATCTAATAGCTTGTACATAATCTCCGTATCACAGCTTAATCATCCGGAACTGCAGCTTAAATCCTCCGATTAGAATCTCCGCAACCAGCAGGTACTTTCTTTAAGTTACAAGCTCCACGATCAGGAGCTTATCTCTGGATATAGCTCTTTGAGAGACAACTTATTCTCACAGTCAACAGTCTCCTCGCCCCACAGTCTAGATATGTTTACCCCGCTGCCTTTACTAATCATCTTATTTAAGTAATTGATTATTAACGTTAATTTTGCGCGAATAAAGGTTAATTAAGGTTGGGCTAACTTTCAGAGAGAAGGCTTACAGCTTTTCATCTCATCCCCTGCATGCATCAGCCTTACTAGAGATATTAACAATGCAAGGAATTCGCAAGAGCAGGCTGGACTCCAAGGTATTGTCCAGTGTGGGTAGACTGGTAAAGCACTGCGTACCTTGTTCCAAGGTTCGTAGGTTCGAGTCTTCTTCAGCCAGAGATCAGTGTTTGTGTATATTTCGCCTGCTCTTGCGAATTTCTTGCATTGTTAATATCTCTAGTAAAGCTGATGCATGCAGGGGATGGGATGAAAAGCTGTAAGCCTTCTTCCTGAAAGCTGGCTGCCTTGGATCAAAGTCTAGCGTAAGCTGGACTCCAAGGTAATGATCCAGTGTGGGTAGATTGGTAAAGCACTGCGTACCTTGTTCCAAGGTTCGTAGGTTCGAGTCTCCTTCAGCCAGAGATCAGTGTTTGTGTATATTTCGCCTGCTCTTGCGAATTCCTTGCATATATATATATATATATATATATATATATATATATATATATATATATATATATATATATATATATATAACCGCTTAGTATAGGTTGTATGTATTCTTAAATGATCGTTTGTGTAATCCATAAGCTTTAAGCTCATTCACCCACTCAACAAAATCAACCGGGCTATAAATAATAACAAGATTCAGCCACAATATGTTTCTCGAAGGCCAACTATATAAAGTGAGCATCCAGGCCGCTAACTTCCCAACAATCCAGGACAATCAGCAGAACTAACCGTGGTGGTAATCTAGGTAGATCACCACCTAATCTTTTCCACTTTCATCTCCCATTGTTCTGGATGAAAGGTAGGACCGAGGACTGTGTCCTTCCTACCTTTCCCTGAGTCCTCTCTGCCTTCAATAGTGAGGGGGAGAGGAAGGAGGGAGGGGTGGATGCCTTGATGCCGGCGAAGGGTTCCTCATCCAAGGAACTGGAGCTACCTTACCCATCTTCGGACCAGCCTTATTACCTCCCAGTCCTCAGACACTGTATGACCCAACGTTTGCAGGACTTCCGTAAGCCAGTGCAGTAATATAATCAAAATCCATCACCTGGGAAGTACCTGTACGTTACCTGTAGCCCCTTCCGGGGGTTACCCTGCCTCGGTGGGAGACGGCCGAAGTGCTAATATATATATATATATATATATATATATATATATATATATATATATATATATATATATATATATATATATATATATATATATATATATATATGTATTATGTATACATATATATGTAGGTAGGTAGACAACAAAGCATCCTGGGAGGTACTACCGTCCTGTCAAATAAGTGCGAAACGAAAACCTGTAATTGTTTTTCACAATGGTAGGATTTCTACTCCCGCTTACTGCACATGCATGTATACATATATGTATGCAAATCCATATGAGTTTTCTTCTATTTTCTTAATAGCTCTTCTTATTTTTTATTTCCTTTCATCTCCATAAGAGAAGTGGAAAAGAAGCATTCCTCCGTAAGCCATACGTATCGTAAGAGGATGCTAGTAACCACTTCTCCTGTATAAATTACTAAACATAAAAAGAATCGTGGAGGAGGTGTGTGTGAGCGAGTTAAATAAGAGTATATTAGCTCCAACAGCGCTTGATGTGCTGTTGGAGTGTGAGAAAGGTAACATTTATGAAGGAGTCCTGGAGGTGGAAAGTACAGTGCCTGCACTCTGAAGGAGGGGTGGGGGATACCTGCAATTTCGAGAAGCATATGAACTGTTGTATCAGCGCGCCTCTGGTAAGTGTGAGTGATGGTGAAAGTGTTTCTTTCTCGAGAGACCCTGCCTCGGTGGGAGACGGCCCGTGTTATATATATATATATATATATATATATATATATATATATATATATATATATATATATATATATATATATATATATATATATATATATATATATATATATATATATATATATATATATATATGTCGTGCCGAATATGCAAAACTGGTCAATTAGCAAGAACTCATTTAAAATTAAGTCCTTTCTAAAATTTTCTCTTATACGTTTAAAGATATATTTTTTCATTAATGTTGATGTAAAAATTTATAATTTTGCACCAAAAGAATCTTAGAAAACTTACCTAACCTTATTATAACAAGAACAATTTATTTTAGCCTAACCCAACTAAATATATTTTAGATTTGTTTACAATAATTTAATACTAAACAAAAACAGTGAAATATATTTTTTTCGTTAGGTTCAGAATGATTTTGTCGAAATTACTGCATACACAAATTTTCGCTTGTCCTATATGGCAAGATGAGCGTTGCTATTTAAGCCAAGATCGCAAGTTCTGTATATGTATGTATATACAGAGAGAGAGAGACCATGGGGTTACTCTGAACGGCGTAATTCATCTGTGTAAAACACTGTCTGGCAAACTCCATCACCTCGCGCGCGCATCGCACACAACTCCCGGTTGGGTGAGGAAGGTTGGGCGGCCAGGTGGTATGGCTGGTGGGCGGCCGGGTGGCAGGGAGGGTGGTCGTCCGGGCACAAGGTTGCCTGACGAAGGCACGGTCAGTGGAGGCAAGGCCCAGAGGGTATGGAAGATTTGTCTTAAACTTATAAAGAACAGATCCAAACTCACAGAGAAAAAAAAATCTCTTTAGCTATCGAAAAGTTAATTTTAACTTAAAAGAGATTACCCTAAAGTTATAAACTCGTCCCTTAACTTGCAAAACTGTTTCCTTAACCTGCAGTATCATCTTAACTACGAAGACATGATACTGAATATTAAAATACACATTTTTAACTATATAAAAGAATGTCCTTAACTATTGAAGATCATCCTTAACTAATGAATAACATCCCTAACTATTGAAGAATATCCTTAACTAGAGGAAAACAATGTGCCTTTATTAAAAAAACACCTTAACTATTATGAAACACGTCATATACTACTAAAAATCCGTTCTTTACTGTTGAAGAACGTCCTTAATAACTGCTAGTAACTTGTCCTTAACTTATGAAGAACATAAATATCCTAAACCAGCAATAAATACTGAAAACAAATCATTTTTAACTATTAATATCTTCCTTACTGCTAAAACAGGAGTCTTCCGTGTTAAAACATAAGTTCTTCCAGCCTGAGCTTACTACCATCTGCAGCTCACAAGACTGCCATCCCCACGAACCCCTTTGAGGCGGGGTAGATGGCAGACCAGAGGCCTAGCTTCTCCCTACGAGCCCCGTGAGGGCGGGGAATGTGGCTAGGCCTGGGGACACTTGGTCCCAAAGATGAGGAGGTACTGTACCTCCTCCCATGGGAGACTTTAGTCTCGAGACACTCCCCAGATAGGAAGCCAAGGCCGGGTCACCACTACTTGGAAAAGACCTAGACCGGGAGAATACCGGCGAAAAAAAAAACAAAAAACATAAGTTCTTATCTATTTCAAAGGCATCTTTGACTGTTGATACATACCCCCGTAACCACCAAAAACACTAAACGGTACTACAGATTTATTCTTATGTTGGTAGTATATTGCTTTGCAGTAGCTGTTGATTAGGGAGGTACTGGTAAGATGCGTGTCCCACGTCTGAGCTTACCCGTGTGTTAGTCATGACTGACAGTCACTGACTGAGGGGGAGTGGATGGCTAGCATCTCACGGTGTTTGAAGCCGGGGTCAAGACCCAACATACCCTAACCCTCAACAGTTTAAGGGTTGTGGGTGTACATAGCTGATATACTAGTTTACATACTATACATCACAAGCATATATACTACACAAGTATACATACTACACAACTATACATACTACACAATTATCCATACTTCACAAGTATACATACTTCACAAGTATACATACTACACAATTATACATACTACACAACTATACATACTACACAATTATCCATACTTCACAAGTATACATACTACACAAGTATACATACTACACAAGTATACTGGCTACTGACACTTAAATATATCCTAAACTATTGAAAACAAATACCCTAACCTGTGAGCATATATTTTATTTGTTAAGGTATAGCCTTAGCTATTAAAATTGCTCAGCAAATTAATATAAATAGCTTAGTAACTTTCTAAAGTCCCCCCCCGCCCCCCTCTAACATACGAATGTATACCACCAACTAATACATAGTCTGAGAAAACTTCCTCTCATTCCACCTGCTGCTATTCTTCAAAAATTGCATAGCTCCTGATGACACATGGAGACGCGTGAAAGATCTTGAACTGAACATTTCCAGCCCCCATGGATTGTTTTGCATATTCTCAAGTTTTAAAAATACAGTCTTAGACACTGAATCAGGAAGCGAATGCAGGTTTAACCTTGAAATATAAGTTTAAGTAAATTATTTTTTCCCACAAAGACTATTTTATTACAAATATTAAATGAGATCCTTAGAGAAGGCTTTCCTAAGATGATAATTTGTCAAGAAGGAAGAATATTTGCAAATACTGAATATATATATATATATATATATATATATATATATATATATATATATATATATATATATATATATATATATATATATATATATATATATATATATATATATATATATATATATATATGCAATAAGATCACAGTAAACAGGTGATTTCAGAATATGCAAAACAACCACTGATTGGTTGGAATTTCTCTATTCTTTCAGAGTGGTTGTTTTGCATATATATATGTATATATATATATATATATATATATATATATATATATATATATATATATATATATATATATATATATATATATATATATATAAGTAAAAGTTCATAGTGAGGTAAGAGCCTGGCTCCCTCACCTTCCCTACAACACAGAGGTAAGAGGTACCTGACTCACTCACCTCTCCTACACACTGAGGTAAGAGGTACCTGGCTCCCTCATCTCCCCTACAACACAGAGGTAAGAGGTACCTGGCTCCTTCACCTCCACTCCAACACTGAGGTAAGAGGTACCTGGCTCCCTTACCTCCTTACACACTGAGGTAAGACGTACCTGGCTCCCTCACCTCCCCTACAACACTGAGGTAAGAGGTATCTGGCTCCCCCATCTCCCCTACACTACAGAGGCAAGATGTACCTGGCTCCCTCACCTCCCCTACACACTGAGGTAAGAGGTACCTGGCTCCCTTACCTCCCTTACAACAGAGAGGTAAGAGGTACCTGGCTCCCTCACCTCCCCTACAACACTGAGGTAGGAGGTACCTGATTCCCTCACCTCCCCTACAACACTGAGGTAGAAGGTACCTGGCTCCCTCACAACATTGAGGTAAGAGGTACCTGGCTCCATCACCTCCCCTACAGCACTGAGGTAAGAGGTACCTGGCTCCCTCACCTCACCTACACACTGAGGTAAGAGGCACCTGGCTCCCTTACCTCCCTTACAACAATGAGGTAAGAGATACCTGTCTCCCTCACCTCCCCTACAGCACTGAGATAAGAGGTACCTGGCTCCCTCACCTCACCTACACACTGAGGTAAGAGGTACCTGGCTCCCTCACCTCCCTTACAACAATGAAGTAAGAGATACCTGGCTCCCTCACCTCCCCTACACACTGAGGTAAGAGGTACCTGACTCCCTCACTTCCCCTACAACACTGAGGTAAGAGGTACCTGGCTTCCTCACCTCCCCTACAACACTGAGGTAGGAGGTATCTGGTTCCCTCACCTCTCCTACAACACTGAGGTATGAGGTACCTGGCTCCCTTACCTCCCCTACAACACAGAGGTAAGAGGTACCTGGCTCCCTCACCTCCCCTACAACACTGAGGTAGAAGGTACCTGGCTCCTTCACCTCCCCTACAACACTGAGGTAAGAGGTACCTGGCTCCCTCTTCTCCCCTACAACACTGAGGTGAGAGGTACCTGGCTCCCTCACCTCTCCTACAACACTAAGGTAAGAGGTACCTGGCTCCCTCACAACACTGAGGTAAGAGATACCTGACTCCCTCACAACACAGGGGTAAGAGGTGCCTGGCTCCCTCACCTCCCCTACAACACTGAGGTAGAAGGTACCTGGCTCCTTCACCTCCCCTACAACACTGAGGTAAGAGGTGCCTGGCTCCCTCTTCTCCCCTACAACACTGAGGTGAAAGGTACCTGGCTCCCTCACCTCTCCTACAACACTAAGGTAAGAGGTGCCTGGCTCCCTCACCTTCCCTACAACATTGAGGTAGAAGGTACCTGGTTCCCTCACCTCCCCTACAACACAGAGGTAAGAGGTACCTGGCTCCCTTACCTCCCCTACAACACTGAGGTAAGAGGTACCTGGCACCATCGCCTCCCCTACAACACAGAGGTAAGAGGTACCTGGCTCCCTCACATCCCCTACAACACAGAGGTAAGAGGTACATGGCTCCCTCACCTCCCCTACAACACGGAGGTAAGAGGTACATGGCTCCCTCACCTCCCCTACAACACAGAGGTAAGAGGTACATGGCTCCCTTACCTCCCCTACAACACGGAGGTAAGAGGTACCTGGCTCCCTTACCTTCCCTACTACACTGAGGTAAGAGGTACCTGGCACCATCGCCTCCCCTACAACACAGAGGTAAGAGGTACCTGGCTCCCTCACATCCCCTACAACACAGAGGTAAGAGGTACATGGCTCCCTCACCTCCCCTACAACACAGAGGTAAGAGGTACATGGCTCCCTCACCTCCCCTACAACACGGAGGTAAGAGGATTACAGAGATCATTATCACTAAATCCTCGACAAATTGACACTGATTGTTCGCTCTCCCGGGGCTAGGTTTAGTCCGGGCAAGAAGGGCGTCACCAGCTGCCACACCAGCGTGTGTCCAAGACATATGGACACAAATTGACAGTATATTAACTGAATTTACCAGCACATCTACCAAATTTCTCTGTATAGTAGCCAAATTAGTCAGTGCATCTGCACGAGGTCCGAGAATAACGTCGTTTTGTTCAACGTCATTTCATTTCGTTATAACGTTGATGAGAAAAATCCAGCGAATATGATGAATAAAAATTATTGTAAAATAAAAATTCGTTAGGCATACGATAATCATAAATACACAACAATAAACGATGCGGTACAAAAGCGCTCAGAGAAGCTGCCATATTTGTTATTGTTTTTGAACTGCTTGGTGGTAGTAGCTGCTCCTTACAATTTTTGCTTTGAAAATATTTATACCTTGATTTAACCTTGTCGCAATGATGCGCACTCCTGATGTCTGTGGCCACAAAAAAAGAGAAGTGTGACTTTAGATACGATACTAGAAATTTTTAAGCAGTTTGACGATTGGCAGCGAGGTGTGGTTTCGATATACGTCATATCACTTAAAGTCGCAGTTTCCAAGATCCTATCGACTACGGTAAGTGAATACTTTACTGAAAGATCTCGGTCAGCAGGACTCGAACCCACGTTTGTTGCTGTTCATGAGTGTGGCTTAGTTCCCACCATGATACCTTAAGCAACTTAGCTACAGGAATGGAACCAAACCATACCATGGGCGGGGTTAGAACCCGCAATTAGAGAGTCTCAAAACTCCAGACTGTCGCGTTAGCCACTGCCTGGAGTTTAGAGACTCTCTGATCGCGGGTTCTAACCCAGCCTGTGGTATGGTTTGTTTGAAATCGTGTCATTACGATTTCGTGAGTCATACAGGAATGGACAATGCGCACGGGATCAAATCTCGAACAGCCGAGATTTATATGTATATATATATATATATATATATATATATATATATATATATATATATATATATATATATATATATATATATATATATATATATATATATATATATATATATATATATATATATATACAAGACAAGCTACAGGGAATAGAAATCTTCAGCTCAAGTGCTTTCACATGTCTCCGTGCGTCATCAGGAGCTATGCAAGAGCAGCAATAGGAGTAATGAGGGAAAGTTTTCTCAGAGTAAGGCAGCATGGTGACGCCAGTCAGCTTCTCTCAGAATAGACAAATGGAATAACATTGATCATACTCCATGCTATTAAGGGGTCCCTAGAGTGGTTGTATTCCTTTATTACCCACGTCAACCGATGAAGGAATGACTGGGGTTCTAAGCCTTTACCTTAATCTCTCTTCCTCTCCGTCAACCACAATACTTGGCGAAGGACGACACACACAGTAAAGGGGCGGGGGGGAGAGCACACCTGACCATCGCACCCTTTAATTACCCATAATCCCGTGGTGTACCGGTACACCGAGGGTAGTATCCCAGTACAATGAGAGCAAGATATAGGTACACTGGGGGTCGTATCTCGGTAAACTGAAGGGCTCTTGATCCAAGGATTAACGCTATCCCCATCTCTTGGATTAGACCTGATTGATTCTCATTCTTTTACCTGGTTAATTTAATATTTAACGAAAGTTTGTTCGGTAGATATAATCTTAGATTATAATATATTATTATTACTAGTAGCAGAACAGTAGTAGTAGTAGTACAGTAGATGTAGTAATAGTAGTGGTAGTAGTAGTAATAATGGTGGTGACAATAGTAGTAGTTGTAGTAGTTTGAGTAGTTGTAGTAGTAGTAATACTAGTAGAAATAGTAGTAGTAGCAGTACAAGTAGTAGTAGTTTAGTGTTATTATTGCTATTTATTATTTTTAATATGGGAACCGTTACATCAGAAGGTGATACACAGCACCTGGGGAATGGAAGGTAATCAGGTTTATTCCAAGAAAGGCTAGAGCAGTTTCAGTTTCGTGGATCAAAAACCCTTCACAAGAATCAAGGCATTCACCTTGAAGGATAATTTTAAAGAAACGGTTATTCTTGGGTCAAGCCTGAATGACCTATTTCTAAGACGAGTCATGATGAGCCAGTCTTGTATGACCTTTGCTATGACCTTTGTGTGACCCAAGATGAGCCATGAATCAAGCTTGTATGACCTAAGGTAAGCCGTGACGAATCAAACTTCGTCACGGGTTAACATGAATCATGATGAATCAAGTTTTTATGGCCAATTCTAGAATGAGCTGTGATGAATGAAGCTTAAATGACCTATTATAAGATGAGTCTTAATGAGTCAAACATGTATAACCTAGTCTAAGATTAATCATGATTGGTATCGTCAAGAATAAACTATATGTTTACATTTTTCGCCAAGCCAGCAAGGCTCAGGTCAACCAGACACTAATGAGGCCAGTTTACTTGCTTCGTGACTGTGTTTTCGCTCATCATTATCCTCACCTTGTCTTTTCTCTGAGGGCTTCTTCTGCCTTCCCTCCACCTCCTTGTCTACCATCCCCTTACACTAGCCCTTCGTTCGTTACTCCACTTCTGATGGAATGAAATTTTTGAGGGTCTCGTAACTGTTGAATTTTTATTGGAATACTTGACGATATACTCGTTGCCCTACTGAAGCCTCCCAGCTTGGGCTGCCATATTTCAATACTACGTAACCCCATCCTGTGTGATGGCCTATGAAAGAGAAAAATACCTAATTTTCCCACTATGTAATTATTATATAGAACAGAGTAGCAGATCTGATGAATTAGATACTTGTAGAGCACCTGGATATCTTCACTTTAATCAAGACTAAGGTACTGAATCTCAGCTTCAAGGGACTCGTTACCACATCTTTTACATTTATAGGTTTGAACACGTTCTACTAAGACTGAAAAACTGATTATCTTATCTACAGTCTCCAGTTTGAACACTTCATTACCTCAACTTCTACTGTCTTCGGTTTATTATCTCTGTATTAAATTGAAAAAAAGTCTTTGAGAAAACGTCTTCCAATACAGATACCCAGGGGCTGAATATGTATCTAATTTATCATTGATGTAATGATAGGAGCACTCTGCTGATGTAACCAGTTTTGCTAACTAGAAAGAAGTCTCCACATCTGTACGTTTACTGGAAGGTTTGAACAAAGATAACTGAGTCTCACGTCTCTTGAGAACCGAATAAGGTACACTAATTTCAGTTTGTTAGGTAAATGGACACAGATGCAAGTATGACATTAGCTATATCTGTGTCCATTTATGTCTAGTATGACTTACGTAAGTTGAATAGAATAACAGACGATGGAATTTAATGTAAATGAATGTCATCTAATGAAAATGGGAGAAAAGAGAAATCATTCCACATCACCTCTCTTTACTCCTGGATGAGCTGAGACGCCCTTCCAGGAAAACGAACCTGGGATTTTTCTATTGCGAGCAAGTGTTTTAACCACCAAACTACGAGTGGCCCATTAAGAGGTGTAGAGGGGGAAAGGGTCCACCACCAACCACTTCGTCCAAACTACATTTATAAATGGCGTAGTATAGTGAAAACTCTCTCTAGTTTCAGGCTATTTCAGCGAGTTATAGTAATGAAAAAGTCTGGCTAAAATTAGCTTAAGTATCCAAAATTACAGTATCCATTTTTGTAAGGAGGCAGGCGAGGCCCGGGGCAAAGTAAGCAGGGAGGTACAGCTCCAAAACACACCATTACGCGCAATCACGCGACGAATAAATCTTTCTAACACACAACATAAACAAAGAAAACGAAGCAGTCTCCAGAAAACTGTAGTAAACACTTTTTTTTTTCCAGACTTGTCTAGTAGCTAGAATGTTGGTCCCCGTTAACACACTACCACCATGATTATTCCCTCACTCACTCCTTCCTTCCTTCCTTCCTTCCTTCCTTCCTTCCTTCCTTCCTTCCTTCCTTCCTTCCTTCCTTCCTTCCTTCCTTCCTTCCTTCCTTCTTTCCTTCCTTCCTTCCTTCCTTCCTTCCTTCCTTACTTCCTTCCATTTAAATTGCTGCACGTGGAAATTTTTAATTATTAAAAAAAAAATAATTCTGGCTAGCATGTTTTAGACAGTAATTATAGGTTAACCTCCCCTCGTCAGCTGCCTCTCGTAACCTCGGTGACATTTCAGGGAAGCGTTTTAGTGTGGATTAATGTATCAGTCTTGGTTTAAAAACTCGCAGCTGTTTTGTCTTTCTAGAGTTGTTTGTATTTGTTTTATTGTACGAGAGTTTTTCAGGGCAGGTCTCACATTTGTGTTTAATTGCATATGTTGGTGTGGTTCAGTTTCCTGTTGAAGGTGTTCGATGTCTTCTTAAACTCAGTACTTCAACTCGATTATTTAATTTCTTGTAAATGGATCTACCAAACTGTTTAGAAAATGATTTGCTATAGCGTTTAGGCTGTGATATTATGTTGAAATTTTCGATTTTGGCGGCTAAACTTCCCAACTATGCACACACACACACACACACACACACACACACACACACACACAATCTGCATTCTGCACAAAGTAGCAATAGTTTTCAAACTTTTTAAGTGTCATTTATGTTACCTCTTAAGTGTGAAATGAGAACACTTTCAAGATACTTTTGAGAATGACGTATTATGTCTGCATTGACGCTGGTAGCAAGTCGAGAGCATATTTGAATGTTCTTGCAACAAACTCTTCAAAACCAGTTGTTCTCTTGAAGCAGAAACTTCGCCATTCATCCTTCGTATCTTAAGTCTCGGGTCTCATCAGAAATTATTGTTATTTGATTCGTTGATAGAGTTCAGTGTGTTAGTGTCAAGCTGACATGACCACCATTGCAGCATCCTCTAATGAATTATCCATTCTACAGGAGAGTGAACCACAGCCAGGCTTTATGTAATTCATTTCCTTTCACATAAAGTAAGTCTGCACTTGTCTGTTTAGAAAGCAGTAACTGTCCTCTTCTCTCAGGACCAATCTACGACTCCTTGTGCTGGTTTACCACTTCACTTAACTCTAACTCAGTGGTCTTTATTAATTTTAGTGACACCATACTTTTTTTAAACTACATAATGTTCATATAACTTATATATATATATATATATATATATGTATATATATATATTTATATATATATACACATTTATATACATGTATATATATATATATATATATATATATATATGTACATATATATGTATATATATATATATATATATATATATAAATAAATGTATATATTTATATATGTATATATATGTATATATATATATATATATAATATACATATATATAGGATGGGGTCCACCTCTGGTGTAAATTGTGGGACCCATAACCTCGGAGAAGTGGAAAAAAACCTTCAAGGAAGAATATTTGGATTTCTTCCTGAAGCCGTTTGAATATTCCACTTCCCCTACCACCCCATCTTTTAATATATATATCTTTTTTTTACCAATAGGAATATTTTATTACATAATATGGTACAGAAGATTTAAGAGATACATCGTTGATATAAAGGTGGCATATAAGGTACATGTTGTTACGTGTGTATCGCCGATTATAAGGCGAAAATCTCATCCAGCTCCTCAGAGCTGGGGCGTGTGCCCAAAATACAGCAGTCATTACCCCTTTGAACAGCCGCACTGAGCCGCTGGAACAGAAAACTAGCTGCCCTGGGATCCCTAGTTACCCTGATGAGTCTTTTTCCCAGCTCCTTAAGGAATTTAGATGCACTCTTTCCCCATGAGTCAAGGGTCTCTGAGCCTATGGGAACAAACATATAATGATGGGCAAGTTCTCCATATTTTCTAGAGTTTTGGGACTCCCTGAAGCTGGCAGCTGCCCCTCCTTCCTCCCTGGTGTATTGGAGATAGGTATCAGCCAAGGTAGATGCACATGTATAGTCCCACACCACCTGCTTCCCATCTGTCCAGGCTTGAAGGGTGATACCATCTGGACGCTTCTGGCTGCCATCAGATCTGCATAGTTGGGGTGGCTCCCTTACTGCTGGGCATCCAGCTGTTGTGAGGCTCCTCTTGATAATGTTATTAACCTCCTCATGTCTTGCAATCTTTCCCTCGGATTTACGGCACACAAGACTATGGTACCCGAATCGGTCTGCTGCTTCACTGCCGCAAATACAGCTGTGTTCGGCGAGAACAGGGGCGGCAAGTGGAAGGGCAACACCGATGCGGATGGTCTGTGGGTCGAGGCGTGTGCCAAGGCTGGAGTTGGGAACAGCCAACGGAAAGTCCCCAGCATGAGGGGCTCTCACTGCCAGGAGGCGGGCTCTATCCTTCCCTGACACACTCTGAAGCATTGTTGAGGCAATATTTTCCACTATTGGACCATCCCAGTGCGATTGTTTGTAGTTGTTGGGGGGAGCAGGTCTGGTTCCAGAGCCTGTTAGATTATCCCAGATCATTGCTCCGTCAATGAATATTTCGTCCTGGACTCCAATCTTGTCCCTAAGATGTTCAGGGAGAATCGCTGCTACAAGCTCTCCGGATGCAATACACGAGGACAGAAAAGCAGGTAACGCAATCTGTGATGACTTGCGGACACCAATGCCTCCTAGTCTGACTGGAAGTGTAGCTGGGTTCCACTGCCCGTCTTCTAGAGTAAGGTTAAGTACTTTCGTAAAAATCTGCCTCAGAATACTGTCATATTCGTGCAGTATACGGTTATCATATGAAGGTGCACATACACAAATAACCCGCACATAAAAGAGAGAAGCTTACGACGACGTTTCGGTCCAAGTCGGACCGAAACGTCGTCGTAAGCTTCTCTCTTTTATGTGCGGGTTATTTGTGTATCGTTCCAGTCACGGTATTGTGCCTTTTTTGTTATTTAAGGTGCACATCTTAGGAAATATGTCAACCTGGGCAGACTCAAGTACTTTGTGAGAAGGTACAAGGCATCGTGGGTGTCCACATTGCCTATTCGTTGTTCCATTCTCCCAATATATATATATATATATATATATATATATATATATATATATATATATATATATATATATATATATATATATATATATATATATATATATATATATATATATATATATCATTTCAACGGTAGTTTTACCTGACAATTTCGTCTCAGTGTTTGGGCGTTGTCCTCCTGTGAGCCCAGAGTCATTAGGGAAAGAATATTTCAGAGTCAAATACTTTTGAGTTTTCTCTTTTCCTTAGAGTAGGTAACCCCATCTACCTCTTTCCCTCCCCTCTTCCCATCCCTGCAGCGTACATAAGCTCTGAGTGGCGCTAGTTTGCGTTACAGTGCATGGACAGCCATGTTGTCTTTTTAGCATTGTAAAATGTCAAGGAGATCAGAGTAGCGGCACAATGCGATATATCTAAAGTATGACAAGAAAAAACGAGCCGGTAACCAGACGTGTAAGGAATCCTAGCCAGACAGAGAGAACCCTGCCAAAAACTACCCTACCTGCAGCTGCTCCCACCATTCAGCTGACATAGATGTTGCCTTAGCTGACCGCGCCCTGCCTGTGGCTGACACCTTACCCTTCGTCAGCCACACTAGTTGTGTGTCGGTTGGCAAGACTTGTTAGGGCTCCTTACACTATCTGCATCGCTGGCTTGCCATGATCGTGTATTTTTAAACGAAATGTGGATACAGCAGCAATGTGCTGCTTCCCACCACAGAGGAGGAACCTGCCAGGACACGACAGTCACCTAAACATTAGGCAGAAACCACATTTTCACTGGGATGCGCTAAACCCATAGGGGTCACACCGTACTAGATCCAAGGCGAGAGTAGCTCCAATTAAATGTATCAAGAGCCCTTCACCTTGCCGTGGTGGCAAGTTTTAAGCAGTTTTGTCGGGAAAATTTCTCCTTTCGTCAAAATTAGTTGTGGCTTCTCATCTAGGAATTGGAACGGATAATACATATTAAAAGTTGAAGAATTAGACACTTTTGTAACTTATATACATACCTCTGGGAATCTTTATTGTGGAAACGTTTCGCCAGCAAGTGACTTCCTCAGTCCGGTACAGAGATAAATTGTGGAAAATGAGGAGTGTGAGGTAATCTTTCCCCTAGCGTTGAGTAAATGTGTTCAGTCTATCAACTTGTCGGTTTTCTAAACCATTTGCACCATAGTTAAAAGTTTTATGTTGAAGCCGCCAGTACTAATAAGTACAATAAGTGTCAGGGGCCCGAGACTGTTCAACTGCCTCCCAGCACACATAAGGGGGATTACCAACAGACCCCTGGCAGTCTTCAAGCTGGCACTGGACAAGCACCTAAAGTCAGTTCCTGATCAGCCGGGCTGTGGCTCGTACGTTGGTTTGCGTGCAGCCAGCAGCAACAGCCTGGTTGATCAGGCGCTGATCCACCAGGAGGCCTGGTCACAGACCGGGCCGCGGGGGCGTTGACCCCCGAAACTCTCTCCAGGTAAACTCCAGGTAAACTAAAGTCGGCGCCTATTCCGCCTACGTTGACTTATGGCTCGTGATCTGGAGAAACTTTGGGGTGTGGCGAGCCAAAGATATTTATAAAAAGTAATTGATTTGTAATTAGTTGGTGCTGTGTTCAGGATGGTGAACCGTGATATCTGCACACCACCGATAGTGTTCAGGATGGTGAACCGTGATATCTGCACACCACCGATAGTGTTCAGGATGGTGAACCGTGATATCTGCACACCACCGATAGTGTTCAGGATGGTGAACCGTGATATCTGCACACCACCGATAGTGTTCAGGATGGTGAACCGTGACTTTTGAAGACCCACAGATAATGATCAACATTTACTACTGATATATCAGTAGACGACAAGGCGTGGGCAACACAACATATTAAAGAAAATCCATGCTTTCCAGTATATTTAGGAAATTCATTGCTTTCCAGCATGAAGAATTAGACACGTATGGAACATCTGGGTATCTTAATTTGTAATAATGATGGTAGAATTATCGACAATATGCTAGGTAAAAAGGACTAGTGCAACTTATGTGACATTTTACTGTAGCAACGTTTCGCTCTCCAGGAGCTTTGTCAAGCCGTTAATTTGTAGACGTTTCGCACGATGTTGCACATGTGTCTAATTCATCTTGTCGGTATTGTATATCATTCAAAGACAACTTTCCAGCATATGTAGGAACATCAGTACTTTCCCACAGGCAAAACACGTATCTTTCAACACAGGGGTAACATGATCAACAAATCCGGTAATATCAAGACAGCTCACCAAACTTTGAAAACTAAAGCACACAAATTCTTTTGTTATCTAAATACGATACGTCAAATGTTGCAGTAGCAGCAACATGCCAGACATCAAATCTTGGAGCAGTAACTTCGCAAATAAGTCTTGCAAATTGAGGCGCCTGCCAAGGCGCATTTTAACACCTCACTTGATGCAGTTTCTAGTCCCTCTCACAGGGTACACTTAATTGAAAGGCACTTTAAGGGCCGAACCACTTATGACGTATACACGATATTTTCGTACTGCTCAACTTTTCATGTCTCCTTTTTTGACGTACGACTGCAATCAGGCGCAACTGACGCAGGGAAGGACTAACAGAGCATTCCTCCGCCCGCCTCGTTGCGTAAATAGTTTACTAGCCATGTTCCAGCGAAGTCATTCTGTGAACTATAGTTTGTAGTACCTAGAAAATGCAGAGTTCACGACGAGGCTTTCTGCTAATCGTCGAGGCACAGAGTTCTGGGTGTCAGTCAGGCAGAAAGCGAGGAGCTTCCCTCCTGTGTCATGGACAGGAAGGTTGTATAGGGAGGAGCTTCCCTCTTGTGTCATGGACGGGAAGGTTGTGTAGGGAGTAGCTTCCCTCCTGTGCCATGGACGGGAAGGTTGTGTAGCGAGGAGCTTCCCTCCTGTGTCATGGACGGGAAGGTTGTGTAGCGAGGAGCTTCCCTCCTGTGTCATGGACGGGAAGGTTGTGTAGCGAGGAGCTTCCCTCCTGTGTCATGGACGGGAAGGTTGTGTAGGGAGGAGCTTCCCTCCTGTGTCATGGACGGGAAGGTTGTGTAGCGAGGAGCTTCCCTCCTGTGTCATGGACGGGAAGGTTGTGTAGCGAGGAGCTTCCCTCTTGTGTTATGGACAGGAAGGTTGTGTAGGGAGAAGCTTCCCTCCTGTGTCATGGACGGGAAGGTTGTGTAGGGAGGAGCTTCCCTCCTGTGTCATGGACGGGAAGGTTGTGTAGGGAGGAGCTTCCCTCCTGTGTCATGGACGGGAAGGTTGTGTAGCGAGGAGCTTCCCTCCTGTGTCATGGACGGGAAGGTTGAGTAGGGAGGAACTTCCCTCCTGTGTCATGGACGGGAAGGTTGTGTAGGGAGGATCTTCCCTCCTGTGTCATGGACGGGAAGGTTGTGTAGGGAGGAGCTTCCCTCCTGTGTGATGGACGGGAAGATTGTGTAGGGAGGAGCTTCCCTTCCTCATATATAAAATGACAAGGACTCAACTGACATTTCTTGCAATACAACTATCATGTTAAGTTGCGTAGCCGCACACTGTGAGTGGTTCAGTTTGGTAAATAAAAAAAAAAGGGCGGTGGCGTGTCATTCAAAGTTTCTCAGCAGCGCAGCTGACGTGGTGTGTCATACGAGGGTTCTCAGCAGTGCAGCTGAGGTGGTGTGTCATGCGAGGGTTCTCAGCAGTGCAACTGAGGTGATGTGTCATACGAGGGTTCTCAGCAGTGCAACTGAGGTGATGTGTCATACGAGGGTTCTCAGCAGTGCAGCTGAGGTGGTGTGTCATACGAGGGTTCTCAGCAGTGCAGCTGAGGTGGTGTGTCATGCGAGGGTTCTCAGCAGTGCAGCTGAGGTGGTGTGTCATACGAGGGTTCTCAGCAGTGCAGCTGAGGTGGTGTGTCATGCGAGGGTTCTCAGCAGTGCAGCTGAGGTGGTGTGTCATACGAGGGTTCTCAGCAGTGCAGCTGAGGTGGTGTGTCATGCGAGGGTTCTCAGCAGTGCAGCTGAGGTGGTGTGTCATACGAGGGTTCTCAGCAGTGCAGCTGAGGTGATGTGTCATGCGAGAGTTCTCAGCAGTGCAGCTGAGGTGGTGTGTCATACGAGGGTTCTCAGCAGTGCAGCTGAGGTGGTGTGTCATGCGAGGGTTCTCAGCAGTGCAGCTGAGGTGGTGTGTCATACGAGGGTTCTCAGCAGTGCAGCTGAGGTGGTGTGTCATACGAGGGTTCTCAGCTGTGCAGCTGAGGTGGTGTGTCATACGAGGGTTCTCAGCAGTGCAGCTGAGGTGGTGTGTCATGCGAGGGTTCTCAGCAGTGCAGCTGAGGTGGTGTGTCATACGAGGGTTCTCAGCTGTGCAGCTAAGGTGGTGTGTCATACGAGGGTTCTCAGCAGTGCAGCTGAGGTGGTGTGTCATACGAGGGTTCTCAGCAGTGCAGCTGAGGTGGTGTGTCATACGAGGGTTCTCAGCAGTGCAGCTGAGGTGGTGTGTCATGCGAGGGTTCTCAGCAGTGCAGCTGAGGTGGTGTGTCATACGAGGGTTCTCAGCAGTGCAGCTGAGGTGGTGTGTCATGCGAGGGTTCTCAGCAGTGCAGCTGAGGTGGTGTGTCATACGAGGGTTCTCAGTAGTGCAGCTGAGGTGGTGTGTCATGCGAGGGTTCTCAGCAGTGCAGCTGAGGTGGTGTGTCATGCGAGGGTTCTCAGCAGTGCAGCTGAGGTGGTGTGTCATACGAGGGTTCTCAGCAGTGCAGCTGAGGCGATGTGTCATATGGGGGTTTTCAGTGGCTCAACTAAGACATCCTGGCGCATGTTTACCTGAACCTTCAAAGTTGCATGTTTGGAGAATCACTCAAGGCACTTAAGGCATCTTGATGTACGTGGCGGCGGCGGCGCAGTAATCTTGATTAATATGAAACTGCGCATCACTGATAAAAATAAAAGGCGGAGGTTAGAGTGATTAAAAATAGTGTTACCAAGAAGTATTACAAAAATTTTGCGCTAAGCTCGCATGGGTTGTATGACGCTCTTAGCAAAAGTTGAAGGTGGGCACAACAGTCTTGCCACACTACAAACACAATAGTGTTGCCACACTACAAACACAATAGTGTTGCCACACTACAAACACAATAGTGTTGCCACACTACAAACACAATAGTGTTGCCACACTACAAACACAATAGTGTTGCCACACTACAAACACAATATTGCCACACTACGAACGCAGCAGCGTTGCCACACTACGAACGCAGCAGCGTTGCCACACTACGAACGCAGCAGTGTCGCCACACTACAAACACAACAGTGTTACCACACGACGAACACAGCAGTGTTGCCACAATACAAACACAGTAGTGTTGCCACACTACGAACACAGCAGTGTCGTCACACTACAAACACAGTAGTGCGCTACACTACGAACACAACAGTGTTGCCACATTACAAACGCAGCAGTGTTGCCACACTACGAACACAGCATTGTTGCCAAACTATGAACACAGCAGTGTTGCCACACTTCGAACGCAGCAGTGTTGCCACACTACGAACACAGCAGTGTTGCCACACTACGAACGCAGCAGTGTTGCCATAATACGAACACAGCAGTGTTGCCACACTTTGAAAGCAGCAGTGTTGCCACGCTACGAACGTAGCAGTGTTGCCACAGTACGAATGCAACAGTGTTGCCATACTACGAACACAGTAGTGATGCCACGCTACGAACGCAGCAGTATTGCCACACTACGAATGCAACAGTGCTGCCATACTACGAACACAGCAGTGTTGCCACACTACGAACGCAGCAGTGTTGCCAGGCTACACCCCTTCTAAGGAGAGGCTATTGCCCTTTTGAGGGGTGCTATTGTCTCTTTTGAGGGATGGCTGTTGTCCTTTTTGAAGGATGACTATTCTCTCTTTTGAGGGGTGGATATTGTCCCTTTTACGTGGCTATTGTCCTTTTTGAGGGGAGGCTGTTGCTCTTTTTGAGGGGTGGCTATTGTCCTTTTTGAGGGGTGGCTATTGTCCTTTTTAAGGGGTGGCTATTGTCCTTTTTGAGGGGTGGCTATTGTCCTTTTTGAGGGTTGGATATTGTCCTTTTCGAGGGTTGGCTACTGTCCTTTTTGAGGGGTGGCTATTGTCCTTTTTTGAGGGATGGTTGCTGTCCTTTTTGTGGGGTGGATATTGTCCGTTTTGAGGGGTGACTATTATGAAGACTATCTCAGCGGATACCTCCCTGTGAGAAATACCGGAGGGATACCCTGGGGCATACCTCCCTCTCTCCCTGGTTGATATCTGTGTTATGTGTTCAGAAACATCCGTCAGATTCTAAGGTGAATGATGATGTTAGAGAGGCGCTCTTTCTTGGTCTAGAATGTGTGTGCTTAGCATCGTTCAAGACCATGAAGCTGAACACATCTCCAGGCTGAGGGACTGAGCACCTTTAAACTTATACTTTATGCTTGATAGACTGATAAACAACATCTTTAGATCTCCGCTGTCTCTGCTATATCCATGTTTGCTCTCTCTGTTGATAAATAAGACATACGTGCAACAGTTAGGTGACTATTCCGGAACGTTTCGCTTATACAGTAGGCCTCTTCAATCGAATACAAAGGATGAACATCAAAATGGTATACAATACCGACAGGTTGTTAGGTAAGACACATATGCAACAGTTTCGGAATAAAGTTGTCTAACTGTTGCATATGTGTCTTACCTAACAACGAATACAAAGGAGGCAGCAGAAGCGGTAGAGATGTAAAGACGATGTAACCAGTCCCACAGCCTGGAGAAGAGTTCTGCTCCATAGTCTGGAAGAATGTGAAGCTGCAGGAACAGCATGGAGACTTATGTACTGTCAAAGATGAAGCGCAGAAGCCTAATGTGTAGGCGAACCGTTTCGGAATAACGATATCTGATATTCATGTGTTTCTTGCTTGTGTCCAGAACATGTGAGTTCATAAGCAAGGTGATGATAATGTTGTGATTGTAAGGGAGAGTGATGGTCAACAGAAAAGTGAAAGGGAGTGTGGAGAGAGACACTGTACGTACACTTCAGGATAATCAAAATGTTTATCTCCTTGTTAAGCTTATAATGTGTGAAAGTTAAGACACATAATGTGTGGTTAACATGTTATAAGATATTAATTACAAAGAAGGCCACTAGCATGCCTAGGCATTTCGGGCAGACTAATACTAGTTCTTACTCTATATCGATATAGGTAATGGAGCAGTACATTTGAACATATATTATTAGACACTTACATAATTAGATGCATAAACAATTAGGTACACACATAATTAGATTTCTAATAGAGAGGTAGTATATACCACATAATAATATTACAAATGGTAAAGTTAGTAATGGGATTGGATTTGTCTTGGCAGAGTTTCTTATTTAAGGAAATTTGGTTGCTATGAGTGGTTTCTTGGCTCCGCATGGGTCAGTAGGCCTGCTCAGTGTTCCTTCTTTCTTATGTTCTTATGTTCTTAAAACAGAGACAACTAAGAAAATTTGGTGGGAGTCAGGTGGCAGAGCTTCGGGTGGGTAGACGTGGCAGAGCTACGGGTGGGTAGACGTGGCAGAGCTGCGGGTGGGTAGACGTGGCAGTAGCAGAGCTAGACAGGTAGAGGTACAGTGGTGGTCTAATACAGTTCACCTCTGAGGAACCGTATTCTAATCAAGTTTACCCTAGAGCGAACCGTTTTCTAATCAAGTTCACTGTACAGCGAAACGTTGTCGAATAAAGAATGCTTATGCTGTAAATATCTGGTTACCCAGCTCCTTCCTGTCTGACATGTCTGAGAGCAGCGGAGGCCTGTCTGACATGTCTGAGAGCAACGGAGGCCTGTCTGACATGTCTGAGAGCAGCGGAGGCCTGTCTGACATGTCTGAGAGCAGCGGAGGCCTGTCTGACATGTCTGAGAGCAACGGAGGCCTGTCTGACATGTCTGAGAGCAACGGAGGCCTGTCTGACATGTCTGAGAGCAACGGAGGCCTGTCTGACATGTCTGAGAGCAACGGAGGCCTGTCTGACATGTCTGAGAGCAACGGAGGCCTGTCTGACATGTCTGAGAGCAACGGAGGCCTGTCTGACATGTCTGAGAGCAGCGGAGGCCTGTCTGACATGTCTGAGAGCAACGGAGGCCTGTCTGACATGTCTGAGAGCAACGGAGGCCTGTCTGACATGTCTGAGAGCAGCGGAGGCCTGTCTGACATGTCTGAGAGCAGCGGAGGCCTGTCTGACATGTGTGAGAGCAGCGGAGGCCTGTCTGACATGTCTGAGAGCAGCGGAGGCCTGTCTGATATGTCTGAGAGCAGCGGAGGCCTGTCTGACATGTCTGAGAGCAACGGAGGCCTGTCTGACATGTCTGAGAGCAGCGGAGGCCTGTCTGACATGTCTGAGAGCAGCGGAGGCCTGTCTGACATGTGTGAGAGCAGCGGAGGCCTGTCTGACATGTCTGAGAGCAGCGGAGGCCTGTCTGACATGTCTGAGAGCAGCGGAGGCCTGTCTGACATGTCTGAGAGCAGCGGAGGCCTGTCTGACATGTCTGAGAGCAGCGGAGGCCTGTCTGACATGTCTGAGAGCAGCGGAGGCCTGTCTGACATGTCTGAGAGCAGCGGAGGCCTGTCTGACATGTCTGAGAGCAGCGGACGCCTGTCTGACATGTCTGAGAGCAGCGGAGGCCTGTCTGACATGTCTGAGAGCAGCGGAGGCCTGTCTGACATGTCTGAGAGCAACGGAGGCCTGTCTGACATGTCTGAGAGCAGCGGAGGCCTGTCTGACATGTCTGAGAGCAGCGGAGGCCTGTCTGACATGTGTGAGAGCAGCGGAGGCCTGTCTGACATGTCTGAGAGCAGCGGAGGCCTGTCTGATATGTCTGAGAGCAGCGGAGGCCTGTCTGACATGTCTGAGAGCAACGGAGGCCTGTCTGACATGTCTGAGAGCAACGGAGGCCTGTCTGACATATCTGAGAGCAGCGGAGGCCTGTCTGACATGTGTGAGAGAGCAGCGGAGGCCTGTCTGACATGTCTGAGAGCAGCGGAGGCCTGTCTGACATGTCTGAGAGCAGCGGAGGCCTGTCTGACATGTCTGAGAGCAGCGGAGGCCTGTCTGACATGTCTGAGAGCAGCGGAGGCCTGTCTGACATGTCTGAGAGCAGCGGAGGCCTGTCTGACATGTCTGAGAGCAGCGGAGGCCTGTCTGACATGTCTGAGAGCAGCGGAGGCCTGTCTGACATGTCTGAGAGCAGCGGACGCCTGTCTGACATGTCTGAGAGCAGCGGAGGCCTGTCTGACATGTCTGAGAGCAGCGGAGGCCTGTCTGACATGTCTGAGAGCAACGGAGGCCTGTCTGACATGTCTGAGAGCAGCGGAGGCCTGTCTGACATGTCTGAGAGCAGCGGAGGCCTGTCTGACATGTGTGAGAGCAGCGGAGGCCTGTCTGACATGTCTGAGAGCAGCGGAGGCCTGTCTGATATGTCTGAGAGCAGCGGAGGCCTGTCTGACATGTCTGAGAGCAACGGAGGCCTGTCTGACATGTCTGAGAGCAGCGGAGGCCTGTCTGACATGTCTGAGAGCAGCGGAGGCCTGTCTGACATGTGTGAGAGCAGCGGAGGCCTGTCTGACATGTCTGAGAGCAGCGGAGGCCTGTCTGACATGTCTGAGAGCAACGGAGGCCTGTCTGACATGTCTGAGAGCAGCGGAGGCCTGTCTGACATGTCTGAGAGCAGCGGAGGCCTGTCTGACATGTCTGAGAGCAGCGGAGGCCTGTCTGACATGTCTGAGAGCAACGGAGGCCTGTCTGACATGTCTGAGAGCAACGGAGGCCTGTCTGACATGTCTGAGAGCAACGGAGGCCTGTCTGACATGTCTGAGAGCAACGGAGGCCTGTCTGACATGTCTGAGAGCAGCGGAGGCCTGTCACTTGCTCTACCAGAAGTGATTTATAGTATTCACTGCAGGAGTGACAGCGATATTGCATGATTATTATTTTTTCATTATTATTATTATTATATTTCTTTATTATTATTATTTTCATTATTATGGTCATCTGACTGAAGCCTTCCGATGGCTTACTCGTCCACCTATTTAAAAATTATGGTTATGATTATAACCATTAGATCGTGACCTCAACCTTCATGGTAGCTACCATTAACACATCACGGACACAACCTTCATGGTAGCTACCATCAACACATCACGAACACAACCTTCATGGTAGCTACCATCAACACATCACGGACACAACCTTCATGGTAGCTACCATCAACACATCACGGACACAACCTTCATGGTAGCTACCATCAACACATCACGGACACAACCTTCATGGTAGCTACCATCAACACATCACGAACACAACCTTCATGGTAGCTACCATCAACACATCACGGACACAACCTTCATGGTAGCTACCATCAACACATCACGGACACAACCTTCATGGTAGCTACCATCAACACATCACGGACACAACCTTCATGGTAGCTACCATCAACACATCACGGACACAACCTTCATGGTAGCTACCATCAACACATCACGGACACAACCTTCATGATAGCTACCATCAACACATCACGGACACAACCTTCATGGTAGCTACCATCAACACATCACGGACACAACCTTCATGGTAGCTACCATCAACACATCACGAACACAACCTTCATGGTAGCTACCATCAACACATCACGGACACAACCTTCATGGTAGCTACCATCAACACATCACGGACACAACCTTCATGGTAGCTACCATCAACACATCACGGACACAACCTTCATGGTAGCTACCATCAACACATCACGGACACAACCTTCATGGTAGCTACCATCAACACATCACGGACACAACCTTCATGGTAGCTACCATCAACACATCACGAACACAACCTTCATGGTAGCTACCATCAACACATCACGGACACAACCTTCATGGTAGCTACCATCAACACATCACGGACACAACCTTCATGGTAGCTACCATCAACACATCACGGACACAACCTTCATGGTAGCTACCATCAACACATCACGGACACAACCTTCATGGTAGCTACCATCAACACATCACGGACACAACCTTCATGGTAGCTACCATCAACACATCACGGACACAACCTTCATGGTAGCTACCATCAACACATCACGGACACAACCTTCATGGTAGCTACCATCAACACATCACGGACACAACCTTCATGGTAGCTACCATCAACACATCACGGACACAACCTTCATGGTAGCTACCATCAACACATCACGGACACAACCTTCATGGTAGCTACCATCAACACATCACGAACACAACCTTCATGGTAGCTACCATCAACACATCACGGACACAACCTTCATGGTAGCTACCATCAACACATCACGGACACAACCTTCATGGTAGCTACCATCAACACATCACGGACACAACCTTCATGGTAGCTACCATCAACACATCACGGACACAACCTTCATGGTAGCTACCATCAACACATCACGGACACAACCTTCATGGTAGCTACCATCAACACATCACGGACACAACCTTCATGGTAGCTACCATTAACACATCACGGACACAACCTTCATGGTAGTTACCATTACCATATGTGAAAGGGTCAATCTCTTTTTTTGGTAATTATTTTACAACTGTTGGAATCTCCTGTCGCCACGACGACAGTAGGCCTACTGTGACAGTAGGTCTTTGACAATGGTAGGTCTACGACGACGGTGGATCTACGGCTAGGGTAGGTCTATGACAACAGACCTATGGCTAGTGTAGGTCTATGACAACAGATATATTGCTAGGGTAGGTCTATGACAACAGATCTACGGTTAGGGTAGGTCTATGACAACAGTCCTACAGCTAAGGTAGGTCTATGACAGCAGATCTAAGGCTAGGGTAGGTCTATGGCTAGGGCAATCTACAAGTAGGGTAGATCGACAGCTAGGGTAGGTCTATGAGTAAAATAGGTCTACAGCTAGGGTAGGTCTACGAAGACAATAAGTTCACATGGTCAATGACAGGTCCACGACCAGATTCAAGTGACGTACTGCCAACTACAGTGGGGAAAAAAAGCTCAAGTTTGAGGAGAGTCTTTCCGTGGAACAGCATTTCACTGTGAGCAGAGTTTTATCAAGTCATTCCTAAAGCTGTGTAGACCTTTTCCATATTAATAAAGCTCTACGCCAGCGAAACATTACCCCAGCGACACCTTGTTCTATGACGCACCTTTCTCTTCACACGTCCTCTCGATTAAGTCGCCAGCAACCGAAAATATATTTATATAGAATAAATTTCACGGGCGTTGTCAGAACAAATCGGTGTTGTACTTAAAAAGACATTACTAGTGAGACCTTGTGGACCCTGGGAGAGAGGTAAACAAAGACGGTGCCACACACACCACAAATAAGAACGTGGCCAGGGTGTCTCTCCCCCCTAGTGTTAAACTGGTGACTTAGAGCATATTTTAGGTGACTCGTAGCTCAGTAGTGGCGATCAGTTCACAGCCGGAAGATCCCAGGTTCGATCCCCAAGGCTGACGAGAGAGAGAGAGAGAGAGAGAGAGAGAGAGAGAGAGAGAGAGAGAGAGAGAGAGAGAGAGAGAGAGAGAGAGAGAGAGAGAGAGAGAGAGAGAGAGAGAGAGAGAGAAAGAAAGAGAGAGAGAGAGAGAGAGAGAGAGAGAGAGAGAGAGAGAGAGAGAGAGAGAGAGAGAGAGAGAGAGAGAGAGAGAGAGAGAGAGAGAGAGAGAGAGAGAGAGAGAGAGAGAGAGAGAGAGAGAGAGAGAGAGAGAGAGAGAGAGCTTGTCAATAAAGTTAGGGATCCTTAACCTTGTCAAACCTTGTGTAAAAAAAAAGAGAGAGAGCCTTTTCCTTTTTTCTAATTTTTTGTTTTCCTGGTTATTTCTTTCCATATTTTTCAGTGGTCTCCAAAACGGTATCGGTTATAATAAAGAAAGAGAATCTCTTATTTCTTCTTTTACAGCCTGGTTGGTTGGGCCATCTACCAGCAGAAGGCCTAGTCTGGTGCCGGGCCGAGGGGGGCGTTGACCCCCAAAAAGAATCCAGGTAGACTTCAGGTAGACGCCGTTGAATTTACTTCGACGGTAAACAATGATCTCTAGCATTCCAGCAGTTAGGTGCATGAGTTACGAGCGTCCATTAAGGTGGTGGTGGTGTGTGGAAGAGTGATGGTGTGCAAATGAGGCCTGTCTACCTGCACTCCGCGTCCTGACGGCCTCGTGGACGGGTAATATATCCGCCCTAACCTTCATGCAACAGACGCCGTGGTGGTGCGTGTTGAAGCTGACGAACAGTGCACGACCACCTCAGGTTATTGTATACACTTAGTGTCTAGCAGAAAGGTGTGGAAAAGAAAGGAAAAAAAAAACAGAAAATTAAAATAAGAATGTGTGTGTAATTAAAAAAAAAATATGAGATTGCGGATACGGTGGAAATGCGCAAAAAACAAGAAGCCATATGTCGGTAGCAAGCAATATTTACGATGCTACTTGCAACACCAATGGGCCAGTATTAATATTGGTAGAATTACTTAACAATGATCCTCATGGGTACTATTTTGTGGACGATATATGCTTCATTATTTTCTCGTTAAGGAATATAAACAGAACGGTACACAAACCTATGCATGTCACGGTACCTTCCTAATGAAAGCAAAATATCAGATATTTTGAGCAAGTATCGTAAATTTGCTTTTAGTAAATAAAGGAAAAACTGATATACAGACAAAAATGTACTTTCGTTGTGCTATTGCTCACCGAAAATTATAGGGTGCACAATAAAGAAAAATTGTATGTAATTAGAAATTATTTAAATAAAAATTAATATATAAAATTTTAAAGGTAAGCTTATGAGTGAGGACAGAATGAGAGCAACTTGCACACGGGAGAAGGAAGCTGTTGTTTACAACACCAGAACAAGGCAAGTAAAAACCGCCCACTGCGATATATAGAACGATTGTTGCCATGATGCACAAAGCACGACGCCATGACAAACCATGTTTGGTGTTATGTTCCGCAACACCATAGCGCCATGACACACACGGAGCATCCGTTAATACCCTCTGACTCGCAGTAGACGGAACATCTTCCTGCATTTTCTTCTCTACGCCCTTCAGGGTGAAGGGGCGCCTTGATGCTGGTGAAGGGAACTGAGGCTACCCTTCCCTTTGCAGCACTGTATAATCCTTATAGGTTTAGCACTTGGTTATAATTATAATAATACCTTTCCTTTCCTTGGCTGAAATATTACCTCACATTCCGAGGCGCTGTATTACTCCTACAAATTTAGCACTTCTCTGTAATTATAATACTGCCCAGTACACATCTCATTTCTGCTTGCACGTTATCCATCTTAGCAGGAACGAAATGACGTACTGCAAATAACAGTGAAGAAAAAGACTTGTTTCAGAACACTAATTTATTGTGACAACTTTTCGCTCAATGTACATCTTTGTCAAGTTTACACAGAGCGAAACGCTGTCCTGATAAAATTTTCTTCTGTAACGTGTATCCTTTTTTTTTCATCTCTCATACCTGAGCCAGAAGCCTCTCTCACGCCCCATAAATCAGAATTGTTTTATTTTCCCGTTCGTGCAGCTTATTAAGGAGCATCTCCGTGGGTTGCCTGCTGAGCCTGGGCGACCTGTTTACCAACCCACCCTCATTAATAATACTCACACATTTCACTAGCCTGGGACGCGTAATTAAAGCCTTAAGCACAAGGTATCCGCCACCGGCCTCTGGAGCTGCTGAGTTATGTTCTCGTAACACGAGATCTCTACATCCACCACCAAAGCTGATGGTGGTGGTGGTGGCGATAGTGCTGGTGATAGTGGTGGCGATGGTGAAGGCGACGGAATCTTGCTGCTGCTAGGAATAGTACTGCTTTTGTTGGTGCCTGTGATATACGCTACTACCTATTCCGTTTAAATTTATACGACTTCTGTACACCCTTTGTTGAATTAGCGATCAGCATTACAATTTAGCATAGGCATTACCAGGGCGTGCAGTGGTATATCACTGATTCTTCAACAAGCCATGTTTAAAATGCGTTTCCCCTAGATGCATTCTGTTGTATTATACAAATTATAGCAGTTCATGAAAGTTTAGTTTTAAGTTTTTCAATACTAACATCAACAATTGGCACAAAAAAGGGTGCGTAGCTGGCGAGGAGTGTGAGGTAAATACATATTTGGAAAGACTGAATGACTGGTAAGCAATTGCTGAGAGGCCACCAGACACAGGGGTATATTCCTGCTGTTGCAACATAATACAGCTGTGTCTGATCGCTTCTCAGCAATGCTTACCAGTCATTCAAGCTTTCCAAATATGTTTCCATAGTATGTTAAAGAGTACTGCAATAAAAATATTAACGTGTTAATACAAGTTATAATAGAAATGAGTAGTATGATTTAATTTTTTGCTGCCCTAATACTTAATTAATTTCTCGCTCAGTGTAGGATTGGGTGGCCCTATGGTTTAAAGCGTCATGTGCTTCTCGTTCACCATGAGGTGGGCCAGTACAACATGGGTTCGAATCCTTGGCTAGTGCAGTATTGTTATATATATATATATATATATATATATATATATATATATATATATATATATATATATATATAGTATATAGGTAAATTTATTTGTTTGATTAAGTTCCTAAAGAGTGATACGTAGTTATAAATGCCTCATTAATTGTTCATGTGTCTCTCACTTTACATTACTATATACTGAATATCACTGATAATTTTGCAATGGTGTTTAAGCCTTTTACTATTCCTGCCCTTAATTAAGCACTATGCATGGGTTCTGTCCAAACTTAAAACTGGCTCAGTTACCAGGTTAGGTGCGCAGGCTAAGGAATATCGATTTGTTCCTTTAGATAGAAGTTAGTTTCCGTTAAAACAGTGAGAGTGAATGTGTTGGGGGGTATAAACCTCGAGAAGTGAATCCTGCAGACCCACTGATGAACAACACAGTCCTCACAGAGCGGTGTGCCGGTCGTCTCGCCACGTGGAAGCCGTGAGTGAGTCACATGTGTCCGATAAGTGTGTGAGATTGCAGTCCAAACTCAGCAGCAGTAGTATGATGATGGCCAGAAATCTAAGCTTTGATAGAAAATAATTAGTTATGGTCTAACTCGATCCAACGTTGCTGCTAGTGGCTGCAATGTTAAAAAAAAGGACTGAAAAAATAGTTTGAAAAAAACAATATCATGCAAGAAGTCGGTAGGTCCTGAATAGCTGACCGAACAGCTGAGTCTGCTTCTTCATTGCCCTGAACATCGATCTATCAAAATACAACTTCGTTTTTACGAGAAATGCGATATATCCACAGCTGTATATGAATGATGATGAGATTAGGGAAGTCGAATTTCTGGATAAATCATGACGCACTTTGGGAATCCGAAATAAGTGCTAATGATCAATTAACTAAGGCTTCTTCAAGCAAATGACCTTTGCTGGCGAGTAATGGTAGAGGCGGGAACTCATATACAAAAGCGGTATAGGTAATATTATAAATGATGCTACCCAAGCTGAGTTTAATTAATGTTAGGAGTGCGACAACAACTCTGTGTCATGGTGAAATTCTCTGAGGCGAGGTAGAAGGTATCAGTGGCGGCCCATGACACGGTCTTGCATGATTGCTAGTTGTGGTATATTGAAAGTTCTTCACGAAACTTCCAAACCAGAATATGCGAACATGAAGTGTGTCTTACAGAACTGTAATTTTGGGAACATTCACTTGCTTTAAATCACCAATTAAATTCTAGTGACCTTCAAGTTTTGAGTAAATGTTCAGATTCGCTTAACATTAGATTGTTGGAGTCTTTATGTAAACAGCACTTGAAATCTGAACTTAATAACAATGAAAAATCAATTCAAATTTTCATTGATAATATCCTTCGTTAGTTTATCACTGAAGAAATGCTTAGTGGAACCTTTTTATATACAAAACTGGTAGCCAGAGCTTACAAATTAGGAGAAACCAATTCAACTCTTTCACTGTCAATAATCTGCCTTAGTCTACCACTGAAGAAATATATGGAGAACCTGATATGTATAATAGTTTTTATTTATTATTATTATTAAAGATTCGCCGGTATTCTCCCGGCCCGGGCCTTTTCCAAGTGGTGACCCGGCCTTGCCTCCCTGTCTAGGGAGTGTCTGAGACCTAAGTCTCCCATGAGGGGAGGCACAAGTACCTCCTCATCTTTGGGACCAACTGTCCCCAGGCCTAGCCACAAGCTAGGCCTCTCTGGTCTGCTATCCCCGCCCCAAGGGGGCTAATGGGAATGACAGTCTTGTGAGCTGCAAGCTCCGGCTCGGGCACCTACCCTACCCTAGAAGGGCTGGGCATGGTGTCGATAATAGTTTTTAGCTATAGCAATACTAATGTGATCTTCAGAAATTTTTTCCCTATAATCTTTGTATTATAATATAAAGACTTTGTATAATTTATAATCTAAGGAATTTTACATAACATTTCTATTTACTTTATCCTTTAAAATATTTAATTATATTTCAAAACTATGAGTTTCATTTAGATCGGAGATCGACATCATGCCCAGCCCTTCTAGGGTAGGGTAGGTACCTGAGCCAGAGCTTGCACCTCACAAGCCTGCCTTTCCCATTAGTTCCTTTGAGGCAGGGATGGCAGACCAGAGAGGCCTAACTTCTCCCTACCAGCCCCGTGTGGGTGAAGAATGTGGCTAGGCCTGGGGACAGTTGGTCCCAAAGATAAGGGGGTACTTGTGCCTCCTCCCATGGGAGACTTAGGTCTCAGACACTCCCTAAAGAGGGAGCCAAGGCCGGGCCACCACTTGGAAAAGGCCCGGGCCGGGAGAATACCGGCTAATCTTTAATAATAATAATAATACATTTAGATCGACATCATGCCCAGCTCTTCTAGGGTAGGGTAGGTACCTGAGCCGGAGCTTTCAGCTCGCAAGCCTGTTATTCCCATTAGCTCCCTTGGGGCGGGGATGGCAGACCAGAGGCCTAGCTTCACCCTACGATCTGAGGGCGGGGAATGTGGTTAGGCCTGGGAACAATTGGTTCCAGCGATGAGGGGGTACGTACTTGTATCTCCTCCCATGGAAGACTTAGGTGTCAGACACTCCCTCAACAGGGTGCCAAGGCCGGGCCACCACTTGGAGAAGGCCCGGGCCGGGAGAATACCGGCGAATCAACAAGAAGTTTCATTTAGTTTCGAACTAAATGTGTTTACATCAATCTGAGCTGAGTATAGACGCTTCCCTACTTGCGAACATTCGAGTTACGAACATTCGAGTTACGAACATTCGAGTTACGAACATTCGAGTTACGAACATTCGGACATACGAAAAGACTGCCGTGTTTATTGTACTAATTAAAAAGGTAAGAAGTTTTTTATTATAGTATTTATATTAAAATATGCTTTAGTAGTAAGAACTGTACATTACTGATACTGGACAGTATTGTCTTTAAGTTTACAACGAACAACAGCGCAGAGAGAGAACAGTAATAATGATAATAAAAACGATAATAATAATCGTAACAATAGAAAAATTCTGATGATGGGTGATAACAGATCCGAAATGTTAACAAGTTGGATGTCCACTAAGGCGGTGTTTGCCACAGCCTTGAAACTGCTTTTTATACTGAAGATTTGTTTCCCACGTGGAACCTTGATTACACACACACACACACACACACACACACACACACACACACACACACACACACACACACACACACACACACACACACACACACACACACACACACACACACACACACACATATATATGTTGAGTTTGAAGAAAATAACTCATTGCCTTTTCTAGATGTTTTAATTATTAAGGGTAATAATGAATTCAAATTTAAAATTTACAGAAAACCTACAAATAACTGTTCCTATGTCCACTATTATTCCTCGCATCAAGATAGAGTCAAACTGTCTGTTTTCTCATCAATGTTTTTGAGAGCTTTACGAATTTGTAGTCCTGAGTTCATAGATGAGGAAATATCCAAAATTTATGAAATAGGTAATGATTTAAAATACCCAAGAAATGTAATTGATAAATCTTTTAAAGTTGCTAGAAATACTTTTTACAATCCAAAAAGGGACAACCAGCCTTATTCAACTAAAAATATGTTGGTTCTCCCTTACCATGAAAACTTGGTTGATATGCCTTCTCTTCTTAAGACTTTTAATATTAAAGTTGTATTCAAAAATCTTGATACAGTAAAAAAACTTTTGATAAAGAATTCCCCCCAAAATGCTGATGGATGTGTCTATAAGATTCCTTGTAAAATTTGCGATAAAGTTTATTACGGTCAAACTGGTAAAAATCTCGAACTAAGATTAAAACAACATAAATATAGCATTAGAACTGGACAAGATTCCAATGCTCTATTTATTCATGTAAGAGATTTTAACCATCCAATTGATTTTCAAAAAGTTGAGAAAGTAGTATCAAGCAAGTCCATGGTCGACAGGAATATAATTGAATCTTGTTTCATAAAAAGTAGTTTTGAAAATAATATGAATATTTCCTTTGGTTTATATAAATTAGATCCATTTATAATTAATAGAATTTGGGAAGAATTTAATAATACACTGGACAAATAATCTTTAAAATTTCTTATTTCTTGGGTAGAATAGTTTGTGGGGTGATTTGTGCCAAGGACCTATCCAAGTTGGGTCGGCGCGCGTCAGGTGTTTAAACTGATAGTGAGGTGCCGGCAAGACCCCTTATATAGCTTCCTTGGATGCTTTACTTTCATAGTTCCTTGATAATGTGAGTAGTCACGAAAGCGCTTGGAATTTCTCTATTCTTTCAGAGTGGTTGTTTTGCATATATATATATATATATATATATATATATATATATATATATATATATATATATATATATATATATATATATATATATATATCATTGCTATATAGACTGCTTGTTGAGGCGGGTATTCAAACAGGAGGAGGCTGAAATTAAACCTTGAGATACCACTGCCACGAGTATCCTCGGATCACGAGAAAAACATCTAACTCTGCTGTATGCATTATCTTTGTAGGATTGCTGGCTCAGTGGTAAGGTGACTTGTACGTTGTGTTGTCTCTTGAGGCGGGACAATGTGTCGTGGGGCCGAGCCCTGGCTTGCCGCAGTTTGGTAAATGAGATATATATACATTGTCTCTACCTGCGAAAAGTATGGGCGGGTTAGCCGGAGCTAAGCGATGTTTCCCCATACCCCCGGGCACCAAGCTCGTTTTGAAAGCTATTTCATCAAATCCTGCCAATAGCAGTGGACAACGAAAGAGACAGGCGAAAGACATAGAGACAATGTTTGTAAATATATATATATATATATATATATATATATATATATATATATATATATATATATATATATATATATATATATATATATATATATATATATATATATATATATATATGCAAAACAACCACTCTGAAAGAATAGAGAAATTCCAAGCGCTTTCGTGACTACTCACATTATCAAGGAACTATGAAATCACCTATTTGAAATCACCTGTTTACTGTGATCTTATTGCATATATATATATATATATATTTATATATATATTTATATATATATATATATATATATATATATATA
>NC_091318.1:13709928-13732428 GCF_038502225.1 Cherax quadricarinatus
CAAATAGGTGAGTACAAATAGGTGAGTACACACACACATACACACACACACGCACACACACACATACACACACACACACACACACACACACACATACACACACAAACACACACACATACACACACACACATACACACACACACACACACACACACACACACACACACACACACACAACACACACACACACACACACACACATACACACACACGCACACACACACACACAACTAACACAACACACACACACACACACAAACACACACACGCACACACACATGGAAGACATGGAAGACAGCAAATGTGGTACCAATCTTTAAAAAAGGAGACAGACATGAAGCACTAAACTACAGACCAGTGTCACTGACATGTATAGCATGCAAAATCATGGAAAAGATTGTTAGGAGAAGAATGGTGGAACATCTAGAAAGGAATGATCTCATCACCAGCAGACAACATGGTTTCAGAGACGGGAAATCCTGTCACAAACCTACTGGAGTTCTATGACATGGTGACAGCAGTAAGACAAGAGAGAGAGGGGTGGGTGGATTGCATTTTCTTAGACTGCAAGAAGGCGTTTGACGCAGTACCACACAAGAGATTAGTGCAAAAACTGGAGGACCAAGCAGGAATAACAGGGAAGGCACTGCAATGGATCAGGGAATACTTGTCAGGAAGACAGCAGCGAGTAATGGTACGAGGCGAGGTGTCAGAGTGGGCACCTGTGACCAGCGGGGTCCCACAGGGGTCAGTCCTAGGACCAGTGCTGTTTCTGGTATTTGTGAACGACATGACGGAAGGAATAAAGTCCGAGGTGTCACTGTTTGCAGATGACGTGAAGATGATGAGAAGAGTTCATTCGATCGAAGACCAGGCAGAAATACAAAGGGATCTGGACAGGCTGCAAACCTGGTCCAGCAACTGGCTCCTGGAGTTCAATCCCACCAAGTGCAAAGTCATGAGGATTGGGGAAGGGCAAAGAAGACCGCAGATGGAGTACAGTCTAGGGGGTCAGAGACTACAAACATCACCCAAGGAAAAAGATCTTGGGGTGAGTATAACACCAGGCACATCTCCTGAAGCGCACATCAACCAAATAACTGCTGCAGCATATGGGCGCCTGGCAAACCTCAGAACAGCATTCCGACATCTTAATAAGGAATCGTTCAGGACCCTGTACACCATGTACGTTAGGCCCATATTGGAGTATGCGGCACCAGTTTGGAACCCACACCTAGCCAAGCATGTAAAGAAACTAGAAAAAGTGCAAAGGTTTGCAACAAGACTAGTCCCAGAGCTAAGAGGTATGTCCTATGAGGAGATGTTAAGGGAAATCAACCTGACGACACTGGAGGACAGGAGAGATAGGGGGGACATGATAACGACTTACAAAATACTGAGAGGAATTGACAAGGTGGACAAAGACAGGATGTTCCAGAGACTGGACACAGTAACAAGGGGACACAGTTGGAAGTTGAAGACACAAATGAATCAAAGGGATGTTAGGAAGTATTTCTTCAGCCACAGAGTAGTCAGGAAGTGGAATAGTTTGGGAAGCGATGTAGTGGAGTCAGGATCCATACATAGCTTTAAGCAGAGGTACGATAAAGCTCATGGTTCAGGGAGAGTGACCTAGTAGCGACCAGTGAAGAGGCGGGGCCAGGAGCTTGGACTCGACCCCTGCAACCTCAACTAGGTGAGTACACACACACACAACACACACACACACACACACATACACACACACACACACACACACACACATACACACACACACACATACACACACACACATACACACACACAAACACACACACACACACCACACACACACACACACACATACACACACACACACACACACACACACGCACACACACACACACACACACAACTAACACAACACACACACACACAAACACACACACACACACACACACACACACACACACACACACACACACACACACACACACACTAGGACTCGACCCCTGCAACCACAAATAGGTGAGTACAAATAGGTGAGTACACACACACACACACACACACACACACACACACCACAAACACATTTCACCACGTCAAAACATCTGAGAAATACTAAGAAATGGTTATGACTTTGACCATAATTTTTAAAGTAGTGGACCGGTAAGCCAGCGGAAGGCCTCTTTCAGATGACCAAAAGCTCCAATGGCGGGTAATCATCTGACTAAGGCCCGCGTCAGGAGACACTTGTCCTGTTTCCAGACAAACCTTACCTAACCTAACCTATCTGAGAAATGTTATTCAGTGGTCAAGGAAACAGACCTGATCTTAATTCCATCGAAAATTGTTGGACAGAAATGAAAACAAAGGTACATTCCAAAGACCCACCAGCGCCACGCTTGACCGGGGAGATAAAAATATCTTGATTTAGGAAATGGACTTACGAAACTTTCTGACTTTCTGCCTCACCGTCTGAACTTGGTAAACAGATCCTCGCGGAATCATCGCAAACTATTAAAAACTGGGGGAAATTTAGTTTTCTTTTTTTCTATGTTGCTAGAAATTCCTTTGTTATTGAAGAACAGCCCAACATCATTTGCCAAGCCTGTAGATGATTTGACCTTGATGCCAGTGACAGGCTCTTGATCTAAGGAACTGATCTTGTTCTCCTCTTCCTTGGGTCGAGCCTCATTGCTTTCAGTTCCCCATGTGTTACATGGCCCCCACGGGTTTATTACTTTTTCTCATACAGTAATTCTATTAATGTTTATCCTCTAAACCATCTACTACACAACAGTCATTATTTGACGTTGTATCTTATAGTGTAGTGTAGGAATGTCTACACTACTGTATAAGAGATGTATGCAGAAATAATGTTATCTAGTATACAGTAGTGTTGTTATTTCTCATGCAGTAATGTTGGTATCTCTTATACAGTAGTGTTGTTATTTCTCATGCAGTAGTGTTGGTATCCCTTATACAGTAGTGAAGGTATCTCCTACACCGTACTGTTTCTCTGCTGACTAAAAGTTCTCCAGTATAGGAACCTGGGACACTGATCTCCTCAGCACACCAGTAAACCCTTCAAGAAACACTCCTTCTTACCATTGCTAGTGCATTGCTTACCTTCCAAAGTAAGGCTTTCTTAACGTCCTAGAATTACGCCTGTATCTAGTGACGGAAATTACAGAAAAGCTAAACTTTTGAACGCTTTCACTGGTCATAAATACCAAACAGGAGTGTATTCTACGTTAGGCCTTTTTTTAATTTCTCAATTATGTGAAGATAAATGGTAAAAATATCTCTGGATACTCTTGCAGTGTGCTGGTTTGTTTTACAATCGTATTGTATTAAAGTCGTATTGTAATAAAATCGTACTGTATTAAAGTCGTGATGTTGTATTAAAGTTGCGATGTTGTATTAAAGTCGAAATGTTGTATTAAGGTCGTATTGCATTAAAATCGTATTAAAATTGTGTATGAAATTGCGGGGTTGTATTAAAAAAATTATTACAGAGAGCTTGGTAGTTGGTAGGTAGGTAGGTAAGTAGGTAAGTAAGCTGGTAGGTAAGTAGGCTGGTAGGTAGGTATGTTGGTAGGTAGGTAGGTAGGTAAGCAGGCAGACAGGTAGGTAGGTAGGTTGGTAGGTAGGTAAGCAGGCAGACAGGTAGGTAGGTTGGTAGGTAGGTAGGAAAGCAGACAGGCAGGTAGGTAAGTAGACAGGTAGGTAGGTAGGTTGGTAGATAGGTAGGTAGATACGTAGGTAGGTTGATTGGTAGGTAGGTAGGTAGGTAGGTACGTAGGTAGGTAGGTAGGTAGGCAGGTGTGCGTGAGTGTGGTAGCGGCGCTGAAGCGTCACTCCCAACACAAACCGCCAATATCATATAATTACTTTGACATTAAAAACGCTAAACCTGTGGTTGTGTCTTAGTGGTCCGCTGCTGCGAGTTAGTGGTGTGTTATTATCAAGTTGGGATTATATACATCAATAGCAGACGCCTCCAGTATTTCTTCGTCACTCTGTTAAGTGTAGGTGAGCGGAAATGTTCCATCCAATGAGATACCAAGTTTTAACAGTTCATAAGGACGAGATGTTTTAAGATTACGTGGGAATTAATTAGTATACATACAGAAACACACACAGGTGGCACCTCCCAGTATGTATATATGCACACACACACACACACACACACACGCACACACACACACACACACAACAGGCCTAGTGTCTAATCGACATGTGCCTAGGACAAAATGGTAACTAACACACACACACACACACACACACACACACACACACACACACATATATATATATATAAATATATATATATATATATATATATATATATATATATATATACATATACATATATATATATATATATATATATATATATATATATATATATATATATATATATATATGTATATGTGTGTGTGTGTGTGTGTGTGTGTACTCACCTAGTTGTACTCACCTAGTTGAGGTTGCAGGGGTCGAGTCCAAGCTCCTGGCCCCGCCTCTTCACTGGTCGCTACTAGGTCACTCTCCCTGTACCGTGAGCTTTATCATACCTCTGCTGTGTGTGTGTGTGTGTGTGTGTGTGTGTGTGTGTGTGTGTGTGTGTGTGTGTGTGTATGTATGTATGTACGTACGTACATACTGGGAGGTACCACCTCTGAAACTGGCTGGGGACTCTCAGTGTCAGAGAAGAGAATAAACGCACTTCAGGGAAAACCAGAGGGTTCTCCTCGGAACTGTTACATTTAATACCAAGTATTAAATTCAGAGTTGAGTGAGAAAACAGTGAAAAACTTCCCTTCTTAGACTTGCTCATCATAGAAACAACAGGTCGTTAGAAGTTAGTTATAATATGGTTAAAGTTATAATACAGACAACATTTAGAAAAAAAGAAACATCTCAGACCTTTTCGTCTGAACACTGAAAATTTGCAGCCTTGAACCTTTTCTCAGAAAACTAGAGGACCAAGATCATGCAGTCAGGAGCCACCAAAGTTAGCAAATGCATAAGAGGTAAAACAACAAGTACACATGAAAAACCCTCATAGTTCTATGCTACTTCCGTTCTTAGACTCAACTTAGATACACTAATTATAAAGTGATCACTTATTACCACAGCAAGTTAGTTACTGGAACTCTCCAGTAGATCTAAGAAACCAACACCGCTTAACATTCCTGAGTCTGAGATTCCTTGTCAGGACTGTGATGGTATTCACATTGGACAAACTGGTCGGAACCTACTACTCAGAATCCCTGAACGTAAGAGATCAACGACATATTCACATAGCTCTGCAGTTTCCAACACATCTAACAAAATAATCAGAATGTACACCAAGAATCTGCTTAAAACATCCATAGTTTCCAGCGCAGTTCCGAACAGAAGTCATTCAGGTCAGTCCTGGTATAAACCAAGCCCAAGCTCAACATTTGATAGGGGCAGTGGAAACCTGGCGCCTTCTCTAGGTTTGCCCTCAAAACCTACATTCAAGACCAAGCCTTGGACATGCCTGTTTTTACACCTCTCACGCAGTGAGATCTCTCAAACCTTTGATACTCCTTTAACCGCCCTGGAGAGAACACTGGGAGTGGTGTGAGTCCCCAACACCTCTAGCCATCAGAGAGCTACGCTAAGTCCCACCCACTATTACTCCATTCATTACAACCAATGTCCACCATTAACCATGTCTTATCACGAAATTTACACATTTTCATTTGCCATGCTGGGTCCATTGGTTGGCTTTACCCCTTATGGCTTCCGGATCATTGTGGGTGTTGGGGTAATTACAGGCTGAATGCACTTCATAAATCATGCTCGACTCTGAAATCAATTTACAAACGCGTTTTCAGATAAGATCGCTGCGAGTTTTAATTTGCGCCTTGTTCAGGTGTCTACTACAGACAATATTATAAGAGACTGGGTTATAAGAGAGTCCTTTTTTTATGCTATTTAATTAACTTTGCCAGTTTGAGTCAAGGGATTAATTCGTTTTGTGAAACATTGCGAGACGGTCCGCCTCTTGGCCCTCAGGGCTGGTCCAGTGATCGTGGCCTCGGGGGAGGAGGGTTGGAATACACGTTTTGCTTAAATATTGAGAAGCCAAGAGGAAGGTATAAATATTATAGATATTACTCCGCAAAATTATGAGGATGCGTAGTTGTGTGGATTATTATCTTTTGGGTGGAACGCGTTTGGTTAAACTGTTTAAGTGCTGGTATACGCAACACAGTGTTCACACACACAACACAACACAACGCTCACACACAACACAATGTTCACTCTCATAACTCAACGTTCGCGCTTCGCACACAACATAACTTTTACACACAATGCAAAGTTAACACAACTTTCACACACACACACACACACACACACACACACACACACACACACACACACACACACACACACACACACACACACACACACACACACACACGCACACACACACACACACACACACAAACACACAACACACACACACACACACACACACACACACACACACACACACACACACACACACACACACACACACACACACACACACACACACACACGTTTTTTTCTCACACAGCTTTCATACACAATAAAACGTTCAAACAAAACGTAACGTTCATACAAAATAAAACGTTCACACACAACGTAACGTTCATACACAATAAAATGTTCACACACGAAACATTTCCTTTCACTTACACACAATGTTCACACACACAACGTTCATACGCAACGTTCCCACACCACTTTCACTCAACGTTCTTTCTCGCAAAGTTCGCAAACTCAAAACGTTCACACACACACACAACGTTCACACACAACACAACGATGACACACACACACACACCGCAACTTTTACACACACAAAACCATCAGACACAAACAGCGTTCAAACGCACACCGTCCCGTTCACACACAAGAAAATCTAAGATATTTTCTCGTATGTAAAGTGAAAGATTTTAAATGTAAACGAAGAACATAGACAAAAGTGGGGAGCAGTGCCTGAGGTGACAGCCTGGAGGTGCCTGGTGCCTCCTGGCACTCTCCAGCACCCTGATGTCTCTTCAAATAAAATACTGAACAAAACTAGAGATGCTTCAGAGTACACAGTGTTTTGATGAATCTCCCCAAAAAATCCATTTTTACCAACTTGCTTCGGAAAGAAGATTTGCTTAATAATAAACAGTAAATGAAGGAAGAACAGCGCCGAGTAACGGTGAGATTTATGACCTAAATTAGAGGGGTGAGGAGGTCGGTGATGAGGAAAGCCTTGTAATAATCCATCAGTTCACACCGTGAACACAACTGGTGATTAATGTTCGCGCGTGCAGACTCACCCGAGGTAATATTTTTACCGTTTTGATTTAATTTTCTTCTGTTTTGGGAATTCTGCCGTTATTATTATGTCATTTTTTAATCAGTTGGCGTGCGGTCTTCCCTTGATTCACACTATTGGTCAGAGAGCCTTGAGATGTTTAGTCCTCCAGCGTTAACAACAAGAGCACTGATGGTGCGTCCTTACTGCTAGACGGGTCCTTTGCATTTATGTACGTAATTAAGTATTTGACAGTCATATATATCTAAATTTAAGATAGATTAGGATAAAATAACGAAGCGTAAAATCACTATTGTTGTATTGGAGACCCAAATAAATGGAATACTTTATATTTCGACAAAAAATCATGAGACCCTCTTCAGTAAACCAAAATGAATGTAATATGAATGTTACAAATATGAAGACTGGTCACGGGCTTTAAGACAGAGGTGGGAACAAGTGACCTCAAGGCACAGTTAGTGACAGCATCAGATTTCCACTTCTCTTGAAATTTGGTCATGATGTGATCACAGGCAACTCAAGAAACTAGCGCTGGTTTATACCAGCGCTAGTCTGAAAAACGGTCTGAAAAGCGGCATTTTTGGCAGGTCTTCTGTTTTCATTTGCTCTAGGGAATTAAATTTCTTCCTATTAATCCTGAGTATGATTGGTTGTAGTCTCTGCAAGAAATTTAGTGTATAACTTGTACATCAAAAGTGAACATTTGCTCATTAGTTGCACAGCTGTTGATTTTCTTAATGATTGAACAATTCTTTGAGAGATTATTACTCATTTTGTGGTAAGGAATTTAGCAGGTCAGTATTAATTTCCATCATGGATGACAGTGTTATGGAAGATTTAGTGAGAAAGCTCGGCATGCCAAGAATAAATTATATTGTGTGACTCTGAATTAGGATATGCTTAGAAAGAGCTTTGACAGGCATTGCATGCTTCAAGAAAAAAATCAATAAGGCGTGATGGGTGGAGCGAGAATAGCTTATAGAGCTTTGTGCTAGTGCATATACAAGTATGTAGAGGAGCTTGGTAAAGGGACGATCCAGCCAGTGCCCTGCAGTCTTCCTCTTATGTTTAGTGGTAGTTACAGTAAGAGGAAGGGGGAATACAAGACCTTGATATATCACATAAGTTATTATACTGTCAGTATATTCCTCAGTAAGTGGATTAAGCACACAGTGTTCAAGATAATGACCATAGTGATGGCCACATACTTTGGATTTGGTTTGATCATCTGTGTATCTGTCAAACTGCCTTAAGTATTTTTAACCAAGCCTAAGCCTGGCCAGTGCAACAATCAATCTGTTCACATTGCAAGTTGCTCCAGAAACGTACTTTTATCTACGTTCATGTTATGGTGGGTTATAGATCTACTCTGCGGGAATACAAGAGACACTGTGTCACTTTAAAAAAAAGTGAACGTGAATAAATGAACGCATCTCTTTGTTAGAAGAAGTATTAGCTAAAGGTGATAAAGATGTCGGAAAGGTGTGTGGAAGTGTCAGTGTGTGCAGCATAGGCTTGTAGGTACGGGAGAGTAGACAAAATAAATGAATACATTTCTGGAATGATGAATGTGGAATGTATGTACAGTATATATATATTTTACAAGATATCTGAAATATACAGCATATATATATATATATATATATATATATATATATATATATATATATATATATATATATATATATATATATATATATATATATATATATATATATATATATATATATATATATATATATATATATATATATATATATGTCGTGCCGAATATGTAAAACTGGTCAATTAGCAAGAACTCATTTAAAATTAAGTCCTTTTTGAAATTTTCTCTTATACGTTTAAAAATATATTTTTTCCATTAATATTAATGTAAAGTAAAAGGACACAAGTACATACAACTAATGTGACATTTATTGTGGCAACGTTTCACTCTCCAGGAGCTTTATCAAGCCATTACAAACAATACGTGGACACAGAGGGTATATAAAGGCTCAGAGTGAGGTGTAATACTAGTGAGGTACCATTTCGATGTTCACTAGTGGTAGTAGTAGTAGTAGTAGTAGTAGTAGTAGTAGTAGTAGTAGTAGTGACAAAATACAATATGGTAGAGCAATTAATTGCTCTACCATATTGTATTACTTTTGTCACTACTACTACTACTACTACTACTACTACTACTACTACTGCTACTACTACTACTACTACTACTACTACTACCACTAGTGAACATCGAAATGGTACCTCACTAGTATTACACCTCACTCTGAGCCTTTATATACCGTCTGTGTCCATGTATTGTTTGTAATGGCTTGACACAATAAATGTCACATTAGTTGCACTTGTGTCCTTTTACTTTACATATTGTCGGTAATTCTACCAACTTTATTACAATATTAATGTAAAAATTTTTAATTTTGCACCAAAAGTATCTTAGAAAACTTACCTAACCTTATTATAACAAGAGCAATTTATTTTAGCCTAACCCAACTAAATATATTTTAAATACGTTTACAATAATTTAGTACTAAACAAACACAACCAAATATATTTTTTTCGTTAGGGTCAGAATGATTTTGGCGAAATTATTGAATACACAAATTTTCAATTGTCCTATATGTCAAGATGAGCGTTGCTGTTTAAGCCAAGATCGCAAGTTCTGCCTATTCGGCACGACATATATATATATATATATATATATATATATATATATATATATATATATATATATATATATATATATATATATATATATATATATATATATATATATATATATAGAGGGAGTGCAAAGAACACAAAATGTAAAAACCGAACAGTATAAAGTCAGCAAATTTTGCTGAAAACATAGACAGGTTCTCAGAGAGAAATATGGTGGGTAAAAAAGAATAAATAAGATACGTCAGTGAGGAGTGAAAGTCGTGAGATGCTGATTAAGGTGGTAAAGTGAAGGAGAGAGAGAGAAAGAAATTATCTTGAAAAAAAAGCGGATTATGCACAGACTGAGGCAGCACAGAGAGTAAGGCAGCATAGAGCTTGAGGCAGCACAGAGATTGAGGAAGCATAGAGAGTGAGGCAGCACAGAGAGTTAGGCAGCATAGAGATTGAGGCAGCACGGAAAGTGAGGCAGCACAGAGAGTGAGGCAGCACAGAGAATAAGGCAGCACAGAGATTGAGGCAGCATAGAGAGTGAGGCAGCACAGAGAGTGAGGCAGCACAGAGAGTAAGGCAGCATAGAGATTGAGGCAGCACAGAGATTGAGGCAGCACAGAGAGTGAGGCAGCACAGAGAGTGAGGCAGCACAGAGAGTGAGGCAGCACAGAGAGTGAGCACAGAGAGTGAGGCAGCACAGAGATTGAGGCAGCATAGAGAGTGAGGCAGCACAGAGATTGAGGCAGCACAGAGAGCGAGTGTTACACCCTTTTGTTCATTTTAAGTACTGTTTCTTATCACAATGGTATACTTTTACATGTTATTTTTGCTATTTCATTTAATATTATATTCAGGAGTAATTCCATTAGTAGCTAAAATGGATTTACTCGACTTTATAATATTATCTGGTCGTATTACTTAGCTTTGTATTTAGGTAGGTCGTTTAATTAGTGTCAACTGCTGGTGACCTGGCCAAGCACCAGTAGGTGTTTTGAGCTGCTCAACCCCTGTTCCGACCGAGACAAAGTGGGCTGGTAAAGCCTCACAGAGTTCAGTTCATACCTTCCTTTGGACCAGGAAGGGTCGAGGGAAGTATCCACCTCTAAACCACCTTTCGCCTCCCAAGAAAATCCCAGGAATTTTCGGGAGCTTACTGCTAAGACTTATCTCGGTTGGAGAAGGCGATTGAGAAGCTCTTAGAGAAAGTGAAGCCAAGTGAGCAAGCCTCTGTAGTGTATGAGGACTTATTGTAAAGTGAACCCTATCATAAGAAATCTATTAATGTGTTAGAGTTTTTAGGCAACGCCTGTGCATGTGCATATACTAATATTTCGTGACTCACTCAGAGCCATTTGTAAATACTAAACCCAGTACTGTGTTGTTTTAATGAGGAATGGTAAAAGTATTCTACTCATAGTGCAAAATATGAGAAGGTGAATTTAAGTGATTATGATTATTAATAAATTAAATAGAAACTAAGAAAATTCCTTCTCCTCTGAAGTGAGTACCTAGACGTACTAAGTTTTTGTTACGAAAAGCACTATAACTCAGGGACCAACTGACTATGTTCGTAACAGCGAGGCAGCACAGAGAGCGAGGCAGCACAGGGAGCGAGGCAGCACAGGGAGTGAGGCAGCACAGGGAGTGAGGCAGCACAGGGAGTCAGGCAGCACAGGGAGTCAGGCAGCACAGAGAGTCAGGCAGCACAGAGAGTCAGGCAGCACAGAGAGTGAGGCAGCATAGAGAGTGAGGCAGCATAGAGAGTGAGGCAGAACAGAGAGTAAGGCAGCAAAGAGTGTGAGGCAGCACAGATAGTGAGGCAGCACAGATAGTGAGGCAGCACAGATAGTGAGGCAGCACAGATAGTGAGGCAGCACAGATAGTGAGGCAGCACAGAGAGTGAGGCAGAAGAGTGTGAGGCAGAAGAGTGTGAGGCAGCACAGAGAGTGAGGTACAGAGAGTGGGGCAGCACAGAGAGTGGGGCAGCACAGAGAGTGGGGCAGCACAGAGAGTGAGGCAGCACAGAGAGTGAGGCAGCACAGAGAGTGAGGCAGCACAGAGAGTGAGGCAGCACAGAGAGTGAGGCAGCACAGAGAGTGAGGCAGCACAGGGAGTGAGGCAGCACAGAGAGGGAGGCAGCACAGAGAATGAGGCAGCACAGATAGTGAGGCAGCACAGAGTGAGGCAGCACAGAGAGTAAGACACAGAGTGAGGCAGCACAGATAGTGAGGCAGCAGAGAGAGTGAGGCAGCACAGAGAGTGAGGCAGAGAGTGGGGCAGTACAGAGAGTGAGGCAGTACAGAGAGTGAGGCAGAACAGAGAGAGAGGCAGCACAGAGAGTGAGGCAGAGAGTGGGGCAGTACAGAGAGTGAGGCAGTACAGAGAGTGAGGCAGTACAGAGAGTGAGGCAGAACAGAGAGTGAGGCAGAACACGGATTGAAGCAGAACAAACAGTGAGGCAGCACAGAGAATGAGGCAGCACAGTTAGGCAGAACAGAGTGAGGCAAAAAAAACAGTGAGGCAGAACAGAGAATGAAGCACAGAGGCAGAACAGGCAGTGAGGCAGCACAGAGAGTGAGGCAGCACAGAGAGTGAGGCAGCACAGAGAGTGAGGCAGCACAGAGAGTGAGGCAGAACAGAGAGTGAGGCAGAACAGACAGTGAGGCTGAACAGTGAGACAGAACAAGCAGTGAGGCAGAACAGACAGTGAGTCAGCACAAACAGTGAGGCAGAACAGAGAGTGAGGCAGAACAGAGAGTGAGGCAGGACAAACAGTGAGGCAGGACAAACAGTGAGGCAGCACAGAGAGTGAGGCAGCACAGTTAGGCAGAACAGAGAGTGAGGCAAAAAAAAACAGTGAGGCAGAACAGAAAGTGATGTAGCACAGAGGCAGAACAGACAGTGAGACAGAGCAGAGAGTGAGGCAGAACAGAGAGTGAGGCAGAACAGAGAGTGAGGCAGCACAGAGAGTGAGGCAGAACAGAGAGTGAGGGAGAACAGACAGTGAGGCAGAACAGTGAGACAGAACAAACAGTGAGGCAGAACAGACAGTGAGTCAGCACAAACAGTGAGGCAGAACAGAGAGTGAGGCAGCACAGTTAGGCAGAACAGAGAGTGAGGCAGCACAGAGGCAGAACAGACAGTGAGGCAGAACAGAGAGTGAGGCAGAACAGAGTGAGGCAGCACAGAGAGTGAGGCAGAACAGAGAGTGAGGGAGAACAGACCGTGAGGCAGAACAGTGAGACAGAACAGACAGTGAGGCAGAATAAACAGTGAGGCAGAACAGAGAGAGGCAGAATCATCATACCTGAGATGAGGAAGAACGAAATCTATTAGAAGGATGAGGAGAGAGTGAATGATCCACTAATAAGGTAAAAGCAGAGAATGATGAAATTCAGGTTGGAACGCTGAAAGCAGGACGGAACTAGGTGATGGAAGACCATCAGTGTGTATACAGTGAAGGAAGACACGGAAGTATTGGCAGATTGTCAGTGCAGCTCCTTCGTGTGAAGAAAGGACAAGTGTGTATGAATCATGTGGAAGCAAGTTCATTAATTATACACTAGGTACGGTGTAAGACGGGGGTGTGACTGATAATGATTGGAAAGACAGAAACAACGATTTCCGAAGAACGTAATGAATAGCATAAATGAATTACGAAAAGGCGTATTACAAGGTGAGGTGGGCAGCGATGTGGCTGGTGCAGCAGAGTATGAAATATGTACTAATACTGTACTGGATAAAGTGAGACTGACAAGATGTAGTAAACACGCACAATTATGACATTAAACGAAAAGTTTTTCCAAGTGTGAAGCCACTCGTGCCGATACGTTTCCTGTAATAAGTGTCACAACTCTATTTACGTCTTGTCTTTCGCATGGAATAAGTGCTAAGTTATTTGATAAATGATACTTAATGCCGACATGTTGATGAGTAAGACACAGGTGAGTCACTAGGTATCTTCACTGACGATGATTCCTTGTGTTGCACAGGTGTCTGACTTTAGGTGGTAAATTGATGAAAGTTATATAAGTTTTTCTGAGTAGCGTGAAACCTAGCTTAAGGTGCCTATGCAAGAATGGGAAAGTTCCACAGGTAGTCTGCCTAAGACAAGGATATCTGATGCCATCTTGGCTGGTTACTGTGTATAGGTTTGAGTATGCTAAACGTGACAGGTAGTTAGTTGTGGAGTTTGTTAATGGATGGAAGGAGGGCAAGGTTTTATCAAGGGTATATCAACGATATCCAAGGGTATGTCAAGGTTATGCTCTGGTTATATCAAGGTTGTACTATGGTTATATCAAGAGTACGTCATGGTTATGCCAAGGGTATGTCAAGGTTATGCCAAGGATATGTCAAGGGTGTGTCAAAGGTATGTCAAGGTTATGTTGGTGCTGGTTTTTGTACTGATGTGGAGCATATTTTTTTTAAGGTTATTTTCGTTGTTAAAATCTTTGAATGTTGTAGCCACATGAGCACGAGCGCAACTTTGAAGATATTCTGACGTTGATGATTACGTATGTGTGACTTGATAATGAATGCTTTTACCCCAGATTATCAGTCTTAGAGACACAGAATGATAGCGGCCAGCTGGAGAGTTCGTGTAAATGATATTGGTGAGTGGAACGAACGTGTAAGTTGATACTGGCGAACATGGGAGATCGTGTAAATGATAATGGCGAGCAGAGAGAGATCGTGTAAATGATACTGGTGAGTATGGAGAGATCTTGTAAATGATACTGGGAGATATAGATTTTGCTACCGAAGTGGCTAGTTTACTGTGCGCCCCATATCCATCCTGTGGACGGTAGCGCAAGAGCATATGGATACACAAAAGGCCTGCGAACTAGATTCCCAAAAGGGTTAACAGGTGTACATCTGGATTTACATCTACTGTTCACTTACCTGTTACAAGCAAATTTGGGAAATTTATATTAAGGAAATTTGGGAAATTTATATTAAGCAAATTTAGGAAATTTATATTAAGGAAATTTGGGAAATTTATATTAAGCAAATTTAGGAAATTTGCTTAATATATCTAGTATCTTGTTTTCATTAACAAGATATCTTGATCTGTCGCAGAGGTTATTATACTATCTACTCTCCATATCCCTCAATAATGGACAATTAAAAACACAGTGTTCAAGATAGTGATCATAGGGCTGGCCAAGTAATTTACATTTGGTTTGATCATCATCTGTGTGTCTCCCAAACTGTCAGAAGTACTTGTAACCAAGCCTAACCTGGCCACTACATCAGCCAATCTGTTCACATTGCAAATTGCTCCATAAACGTACTTATCTAGGTTCATGTTATCATATGTCGGTTATAGATCTACTCAGGCTTCTAATTACATTTCTATAACATTGAGTTTCACTATTTACTTCTAGTATTCCTAATGCTAGACACCAAGGTATTTGTAAGACTTAACGTAGCTAATGTTTTCACTCTGCAAACAGATGGGTGGGGGACGTCGTTTGCTTGTCAATATCTTTGATTTACATGAAGATATGATGCGGACTGATTGATTACAAATTGCTTGAACTTCGTTAAGAATGGTACTGATCTTATGCCCTGTTGTATGGATCATGATATCATCAGCATAGCATTTAGTTATATGTTTAGGTGAGACAGGAAGAGCATTTAGGAGAGCATTAAACAGAACATTAAATAGTATGGGACTGAGAACTCCTCCCTGTGGTGTACCTAGGGTCATTTCTTTAGACCTGCTTCTAAAGTCTTGGTAGAAGACGGAGGATACTCAGTTTTACAGATATCTTATTATCCAAATAAGTGGGTTACCACCAATATTTTGGTTCATAAAATTAATCGGTTTCAACCTTCAAGGGCACTCTCTAGGTCTTTTTCTGATATGAGATGGGAGATTTTCATGCTTGGGCGTTTTGGACCAGTTATTTTTGAGGTCATATGCTTTTTCAAGAGGAAATGGATGAACAACATTACCAGTCTTTTTCCTGGTTGTTTTATTTATACCTTTCCAAGACAGACCTAAAGCGGTAGACCTATTTAACCCACTAACAAACTGTTCCCATTCCAGTTGCCTAAGTTCTTGCTTCCTATTCCTTGCATTTGTTAGTGCAGCTTGGAACGTTCTGAGCAGGTCTGAGGTTCTACATTCACGGTATGCTTTATCAATCCTCCTAGCTGCTGCATGTATTAAACTGCGTAGTTATGGATCATTATAGTATTTACAATGGTATTTGTTGCCATTTATGGTGGAAGATTTATGTCTTCCTTTTCTGCTCACTTGATCTGTGAACACATTCTCAACAGTGGCAACTAAATCATCATTCATTTTTTTGTGTGCCAATGGACTCGTAATTCTTATACCATTGATCCAAGTGGTTAATAAAGTTATCTCTGTGTTCTGAGCTGAGAATAAGTTCCCCCTCCCCCATCCTTGTATTTAGTTCCTTGATTGCTGGAGATAAGATCAAGATCATATACGATATGAGATATGATCATGATCATATATCATATACGATGCATGACAGAGTCATGCATCGTATATGATATATTAAATCCAAGGATTAGATCTAGTATGCCACCATGTATGTGAGTAGGCTCAATAGTGCCCACAATTCGAACATTGTAATGCTCATTTAGAAATTTCACTAGTTTGGTTCCATTGGTTGTTTGTTATATACCCACCAATATTCTTATGTCTGGCATTGAAGTCTCCAAGAATGAGGGTAGGTTCACTATTGATGTAATCTGGCAAAGCATCAGGTCGAAGCTGATTTGCTGGAGCATAAAGATTAAAAATGTTTATGGATACTGGTGAGCTTGAGAGATCGTGTAATGATACTAACGAGCTGGACAGATCGCGTGAATGATACTGGCGTGTCGAATAGATCGTGTAAATGATACTGGTGAGCTTGAGACATCGTGTAAATTACAGCTCTGCACTAACAACTTTCAAGATAATGAAGAGAAACAAGTATTAAAGAAACCAGCCTTGAGTTCTGGTTAAGCGAACAAACAAACAAAAAAAAAAAAAGAATTGTTAACGATTTTAACCAATGTTTACTAAAATTCTCTCCAAGAGTTATGTACACAGCCAAGCCCCTCGAGGGAGGTGGTTTTCCCTGGCGCTACTCAGAGGCTTTTGATCTATGAAATTGGAATTCTTCTTCCATGTTCTTGGATCGAACCTGATGGCTTCCCATTCCCCAGGCGGTTGATGACCTTCCTACAGGTTTAGCGCTTCCCACATGAATATAATAAAAATGAATAGCCAGTCAACCTAGGCCGGATTAAGGCATGGGCAGCAGCCCAGGGTCCTCCTCCAGCTGGAGAGCCTTCAGGGGCTGCAGCCCAGGGTCCTCCTCCAGCTGGTGAGCCTTCAGGGGCTGCAGCCCAGGGTCCTCCTCCAGCTGGAGAGCCTCCAGGGGCTGCAGCCCAGGGTCCTCATCCAGCTGGAGAGCCTCCAGGGGCTGCAGCCCAGGGTCCTCATCCAGCTGGAGAGCCTCCAGGGGCTGCAGCCCAGGGTCCTCCTCCAGTTGGAGAGCCTACAGGAACTGCAGCCCAGGGTCCTCCTCCAGTTGGAGAGCCTACAGGAACTGCAGCTCAGGGTCCTCCTCAAGTTGGAGAGCCTACAGGAACTGCAGCCCAGGGTCCTCATCCAGCTGGAGAGCGTCCAGGGACTGCAGCCCAGGGTCCTCCTCCAGCTGGAAAGCCTCCAGGGGCTGCAGCCCAGGGTCCTCCTGCAGTTGGAGAGCCTCCAAGGGCTGCAGCCCAGGGTCCTCCTCCAGTTGGAGAGCCTCCAATGGCTGCAGCCCAGGGTCCTCCGCCAGCTGGAGAACCTCCAGGGGCTGCAGCTCAGGGGCCTCCGCCAGCTGGAGAACCTCCAGGGGCTGCAGCTCAGGGGCCTCCGCCAGCTGGAGAACCTCCAGGGGCTGCAGCTCAGGGGCCTCCGCCAGCTGGAGAACCTCCAGGGGCTGCAGCTCAGGGGCCTCCGCCAGCTGGAGAACCTCCAGGGGCTGCAGCTCAGGGGCCTCCGCCAGCTGGAGAACCTCCGGGGGCTGCAGCCCAGGGTCCTCCGCCAGGTGGAGAGCCTCCAGAGATTAAGCGCAAAGCGTTCACAGTTACTATTGTAAGTTTATAATTATAGTGTGTTACTACATCACGTATATGATGAACTCTTGACTGTTTATTGAATGTTTCATTAACTTTTTTATTTCCTTTTGAAAATATCACTGGGGGCCCCACATTACCTGTAGTCCAGGGGCCCCTCAGTACCTATAGTCCAGGGGCCCAAAAGTACCTGTAGTCCAGGGGCCGACAAAATCTGAATCCGACTCTGCAGGTAACTCTTCACGCCATATTAAAATAGCACAGGTTATGGCGTGCACAGTGTACGTGCACCATAGTATAACGTTCCCTCACTATCCTCAACCAGGAGTAGTTACTGTCTGTACCCGGAGTAGGCGCTGCTGGCCCGCTTTGTTGTCGTTAACATCGTTACGTACAGTACACATATATCTTTTACCCACTACCTGGATACTTCCAACAAATACCAGAGTTTTTTTCTACAGATGACTGGAGTGTTCTCTTACATAGAATATGGCAGTGTTACAAGTTTTCTTCACCTGTTTCCCTAAGTGCCACCTACAAGTACTAAAACACAGGTACTTATTTATACATGTAGGTGGGCAGGAGCACCAGGGGGTGTAGGTAAACTTGTCAATAAACAAGTTTGTCCGTGAACGGGAATCGAACTAGAAACCTTACGATTGTGAACTGAATCATCTCAGCAATGAGCTACGCGACACCCCCTTCCTATGTCTATAATTAGGAAGGAGAGAGTGGTTTATGTTATATGTAGCATCAGACTGGAGCAGCACTGCAGGAAGCTTACTGGCGCATGTTAGGCAGGTTTTTCTCAAATTAACTTTTTTTCAATCGTATGATTTCTGACCCATACAGGCTTAGCACATATTTTCGAATATAATACGCCTCATTCGTACATTTGTCTAACCTACTTTTACAGTTACAGTTACGGCAACACTGAGACGCTGGAACAGACAATTAACTTCTCTGGAAGCCTTAGTTTTTCTGATGAGTCTGTTGCCAAGCTCCTCCAGGACCTTTGATTCATTCTTTATCATCATCAGGTGATGATGTGCAATTTCAATGTATTTTCCAAATTTTTGGCACCTCTGAAATTGGCATCTGCACCTTGTATATCCCTGCTGATAGGTGTCAGCCAATGTGGATGCGCATGTGTAGTCCAACACTACCAGCTTGCTATTTGGCAATTCCATCTGGAGGCCTTTTGTCCGCTGCCTCTGTTCTACATAGCAGCGAAGGCTTCCTTATTGCTAGGCATCCAGCTGTTGCGAGACTTCTCTTGATGTTTACCTCTTCATACTTTGCGATCTTTCCTTCAGACTCATGCCAAACAAGATCATGATACCCGAAATGGTCTGCTGATGTAATGTACAGATGCTGCTGTGTTCTGTGAGAACAAAGATGACAAAGCAAAGAGCAACGCCAATGCTAATGGTCTGAGGATCGAAGCGTGTCCCTAGAGAGCAACTGAAGATAGTCAACAGAAATTCCTTTGGATAAGGAGCTCACACTGATAGGAGGCGAACTTTGTCTGTCCCCGACACTCTTAACCATCTATGAGGCTATATTCTCCACTACTGAGCTATCCCAGTATGACAGTGCTTGTTGGGAGAACTGGTTTGGTCGAGGAGCCTGATCCCAGTGCCCGGCTCTATTAATTAAATTAACTTTGGATTATGAATCCTAACATTGTTACTCAGGTGTCCAAGGAAAATCTCAGCTACGAGTTAGCTGGACACCACACACGAAAGCAAGAATGCAGCAGGGAGTGCCATCTGTAATGCCTTGCGGAGATATGTGCCTCACAGATGAAACGTAGTATAGCTTGAGCCCAATGGCCGTCTTCCACACTAGACTAAGATTGTGTATTCTTGTGGATATCGTCAGGAAATGTTTGCCTGGGCAGGCTATAGCATTGTGTGAGGAGGGACAAAGCATCATGGCCATCTGACTGCATGTATTCGAAATATGACTTCATGAATATATTCAACCTGGATTTACTCTACTTGAATTCATTGTCACGAGTTCTTTTTTGCGTAGATATTATTAACACTTCATTTATATCGCCTGTCTTCCACTTGTATACTTCACATCTTCTCTCATTTAACGTTATTCAAGAGAGTATAGGTTCAGAGCTCTCAGTCTATCTTCGTAAGAGTCCTTGTATTGCGGATTAAGTTTACCATCATACTTTGTTCTCACATGCATTTATATCCGTTCTGAAGTATGGAGACCAGAGGTGACCTGCATAATCTGAGGTCGTATTAATGATATATAGAACTGTAGACTACCTTTTGGACTCATGTTACTTAAATTCCTTGATATAAATTCAAGAAATCCATTAGCTTTATTACACACATTTAGACACTGCTATATTGTCTTCAGATTTCTCCTTACCGTTACTCCCAAGTGCTTTTCACATTCGCATGATCAAGTTCTACATCACCAAGTTTATAAGTGTGAGGAGTAATTGTCAATCAAAGGATTAGAACTTTCCTTATTTCTGCATCGAGTTATGTCTGCTACTTTTCGAATAACGACATTAGCTTGTCCATGTATTCCTGGAATTCACTAGTATCCTCCTTCTCTAATTCGGCCCATGTTTGTGTAGTCAGCGAATTTGCTAATGTAGCTTTTCATTTCTTCGTCAAGGCCATTAACGTAGATTATGAACGAGGCGCCTGAGAAATGCCACTTGTGATTGGTCTCCATTCTGATTTCATCCCATATATATGCAAAGACTTTGTTTTCTCTTAGTCAGCTGTTCTAAAAACCATGAGAATTTTTTTCTCCGATACCATGTGCTGTTACTTTAATTAAGAGTCCTCTGTGCGGGACTCTCATAAGCTTTATTGAAATCCAAATAAACAAAATCGTATTCTTTATCATGGTTACCTGCTTCAGATGCTTCACCGATGGAGGTTAGTTAATATGTCAGCCAAGACTGGCCCCTGGTGAATTCGTACCTACTCGTTAATCAAATTATGCTGATCAAAGCGGCTATTATTAATTTCTAAGAATATGCGTATTTTTATAAGGGTTATTGGGTGGTAATTTAGTGGTTCTGACGTAGCTAGTGATTTGAAGACAGGAATTGCATTACCATCTTCTACATCTTGTGCGCAACAGCCTTCAGCAGTACTGTATCAGATAAGTTAGCTCACTAAGGTCACTTTTTGCCCTTTATGCTCACCAAGGTCACTTTTTGCCCTTTATAAGTACATTTGAAAACAGTTCGTCGGGTCCTGGGGACTTAGTCGGTATGTTTGATAACCATGTCTAGTGACTGTGATGTTACTTAATTTTCTTTCTTTATTGCTGGCATATCAGTTGTGTTTTTTTTGTGTGTGTGAAGATCAAGAGGAAATAAGTAACAAAAAACAGAACACATTTCCTGCTTATTATAAGTAAGCTGTTCAGATCTGCTCGAGATGGATTCATCTTTACCCTGTTCTTTGTCCTGTATATGATATACGTATTGACAACCTTAACCTTGTGCTTATTTGTCTTACACATCCGACACCTTCGATGTACTAAATAGATGCAGCACACTGATATTCAGTAATGTATTGCTGAGTACTCTCCTAATTGTACTCACCTAATTGTGGTTGCAGGGGTCGAGACTCAGCTCCTGGCCCCGCCTCTTCATTGGCCGCTACTGGGTCCTCCCTCTCCCTGCTCCATGAGCTTTATCATACCTCGTCTTAAAACTATGTATAATTCCTGCCTCCACTACATCGCTTGCGAGACTATTCCACTTCCTAACAACTCTGTGGCTGAAGAAATACTTCCTGTGTTTGTGCGTGTGTATGTGTGTATGTGTGTGTGTGTGTGTGTGTGTGTGTGTGTATGTGTGTGTGCATGTGTGTGTGTGTGTGTGTGTGTGTGTACTATAATTTGCTGTCATAAAGTTTCAAAGTACATGATTACGATAGGTCCAAAATAAACGTCTCAGATACATACACCTATTCCCCCCCCCCCCCAAAAAAAAAAGAAACACAAAGTATTCGCGTTTTTTATGGGTTATCTTTAGTTCTTAATCCTCCGGTACTAATAATCCTGGGTTCCTCACTTGCCCTGATGGCTCTGCTCGGTATCCATAGCTTGTTAAAACGAGAAAACTCATGGTAAAACAAAAATGCAAAGGCGAATGTGAATAGATGTATCAACGTGCGGATTTTACGCAGGAGCCGCCCAAAATTCTTTTCATGAGAATTGCCAATTTAAAATAATGAAAAGCAGGTAGCTGTGTGTCGCTCATGTTCTATCACACGGGACGTGTTTCACACGTGAAGTGATGACGTTGGTCAGACTGAGCTGGGAGACCTCAGTAAACAAATGAGAATATTGTAAAGTATTCCGTTAAGGGTTAATTAGTTCAGAGAGGTCCACTCGTTTCGTTCCAGCAGAACTGG
>NC_091318.1:13737428-13782428 GCF_038502225.1 Cherax quadricarinatus
TGCTTTTAACTTGGTGTATTTCCTCTGGTGTATGTGTCGTTAACCGTCTTAATGCTGGGGTGGATTTACCGAGAAAAAGAACAGGAGTTTCCTTGAGCTTCACGTTAGTGGCACAAGTGTCGTTAAATATTTTAATACTGAGGTGAATTTATATTTCACCTGTTGCAAGAAAATTTAGGGTATTTGTCTAAATTGTCAGATAAGTCTTTTTTTTCTTCACTGGAGAGGTGCACTAGGAATCTACTGGTTGATGAAAGCAGACGAGTGTTGTATGTGTGAGGCACGGAAGGGGCAGAGAGAGAATGGGCTCAGCCACGGTGGTATCATGCAGTGAATTCGGAGCGTGGAAATTAAAAGATGGTGTGGGGGTAGCCCTCCTTCCGTCCCCAGAGGGTTGAGGAGGGGTTATTGAGGTGATTTGGGCATACAGAGAGGATGAAGAGGGAGAGAACTGAGAGGGTGTATAAATCTGAGGGTGTATAAATCTGAGGGTGCATAAATCTGAGTGTTTATAAATCTGAGGGTGTATAAATCTGAGGGTGCATAAATCTGAGGGTGTATAAATCTGAGGGTGTATAAATCTGAGGGTGTATAAATTTGAGGGTGCATAAATTTGAGGGTGCATAGATTTGAGGGTGCATAAATCTGAGGGTGTATAAATCTGGGGGTTTATAAATCTGAGATTTTATAAATCTGAGGGTGTATAAATCAGAGTGTATCAATCTGAGGGTGTATAAATCTGAGGGTGTATAAATCTGAGGGTTTACAAATCTGAGGGTTTATAAATCTGAAGGAGCATAAATCTGAGAGTTTATAAATCGGAGGGTGTATAAATCTGTGGCTACACAAAGCTTTACTATGAATCACAGAACCAGGCTGGTGCCAGGCGACAGAAAGCCAAAGAGAAGTGGACAAGCTCTGATTGTGTGAAGACCAAGAGAGAGAGAGAGAGAGAGAGAGAGAGAGAGAGAGAGAGAGAGAGAGAGACAGACCGAGGGGGAGAGGGAAAGAGAGATGACGATACTTACACCAATCCAAGCGGACGGTTAAAATTATGAGTTATTTAGCTCCTTGCCAGTTTATTCTGTGTCCGCCGGTTTCCCAAGAATTAGATTATTTGTGAATTAGATAAATTGCAATCTTAGTGCATGTTGTATCACTGGCCTTCCCAGTGACCTTTTGTATAGTAATACAGTAAGCAATATGAGTATATACTGGCTGTTTTCTGTACCCGTATCCGTATTATTATTATTATTATTATTATCATTATTATTATTATTATTATTATTATTATTATTATTATTATTATTATTATTATTATTTCAACACACCGGCCGTATCCCACCGAGGAAGGATGACCTAAAAGAAAAACGAAAGTTCTGTTTTTTTAAATTTAGTATTTTATACAGAAGGGGTTACTAGCCCCTCGCTCCCGGCATTTTAGTCGCCTCTTAAACATTTTTGTAATTATTATTATTATTATTATTATTATTATTATTATTATTATTATTATTATTATTATTATTATTATTATTATTGTTGTTGTTATTACTATTATTATTATTAACATAATAATACTAGTAAAATATATGAAAGGCTATTTCATATCTTTTTTTATCATCATTAATATTATCATTATTAATATTATTATTATTATTATTAATTCGTTTACATAGTGCTTTTTCACTTGTCGTTGTTCGCTTCCTTCCACTTATTTACCACTCTTAGAGAAATAAAGACAATGGCAGCTGAGAAACGTCTAATAAGAAGTTTTTTCCCTACTCACAGTTTTTTTTTTTTATTTTCACTTGCTGGCTTATGTCATGGTTTTCGTTTCACTCTTATGCTGAAGCATGTGGAATATTTGGCAGTCTTTCAACAAGAATCGTCTCTGTGATGTGGAGAAGCAACAACTCTCCCCCCCCCACACACACTCACACACCTCACGCAAAACCACGTGTGGCGTGCTGTTGACTATGGAACACGTGTTAACTGGGTAACTTGTAGAGTGCTGTTGACTGTGGAACACATGTTAACTGGGTGACTTGTAGCGTGCTGTTGACTGTGGAACACGTGTTAACTGGGTGACTTGTAGAGTGCTGTTGACTGTGGAACACGTGTTAACTGGGTAACTTGTAGAGTGCTGTTGACTGTGGAACACATGTTAACTGGGTAACTTGTAGCGTGCTGTTGACTGTGGAACACGTGTTAACTGGGTGACTTGTAGCGTGCTGTTGACTGTGGAACACGTGTTAACTGGGTGACTTGTAGCGTGCTGTTGACTGTTGAACACGTGTTAACTGGGTGACTTGTAGCGTGCTGTTGACTGTGGAACACGTGTTAACTGGGTGACTTGTAGCGTGCTGTTGACTGTGGAACACGTGTTAACTGGGTGACTTGTAGCGTGCTGTTGACTGTGGAACACGTGTTAACTGGGTGACTTGTAGAGTGCTGGTGACTGTGGAACACATGTTAACTGGGTGACTTGTAGCGTGCTGTTGACTTTGGAACACGTGTTAACTGGGTAACTTGTAGCGTGCTGTTGACTGTGGAACACGTGTTAACTGGGTGACTTGTAGAGTGCTGGTGACTGTGGAACACATGTTAACTGGGTGACTTGTAGCGTGCTGTTGACTTTGGAACACGTGTTAACTGGGTAACTTGTAGCGTGCTGTTGACTGTGGAACACGTGTTAACTGGGTGACTTGTAGAGTGCTGGTGACTGTGGAACACATGTTAACTGGGTGACTTGTAGCGTGCTGTTGACTGTGGAACACGTGTTAACTGGGTGACTTGTAGATTGCTGTTGACTGTGGAACACATGTTAACTGGGTGACTTGTAGCGTGCTGTTGACTGTGGAACACGTGTTAACTGGGTGACTTGTAGCGTGCTGTTGACTGTGGAACACGTGTTAACTGGGTGACTTGTAGAGTGCTGTTGACTGGGGAACACATGTTAACTGGGTGACTTGTAGCGTGCTGTTGACTGTGGAACACGTGTTAACTGGGTGACTTGTAGAATGCTGTTGACTGTGGAACACATGTTAACTGGGTGACTTGTAGCGTGCTGTTGACTGTGGAACACGTGTTAACTGGGTGACTTGTAGCGTGCTGTTGACTGTGGAACACGTGTTAACTGGGTGACTTGTAGAGTGCTGTTGACTGTGGAACACATGTTAACTGGGTGACTTGTAGCGTGCTGTTGACTGTGGAACACGTGTTAACTGGGTGACTTGTAGAGTGCTGTTGACTGTGGAACACATGTTAACTGGGTGACTTGTAGCGTGCTGTTGACTGTGGAACACATGTTAACTGGGTGACTTGTAGCGTTCTGTTGACTGTGGAACACGTGTTAACTGGGTGACTTGTAGCGTGCTGTTGATTGTGGAACACATGTTAACTGGGTGACTTGTAGCGTACTGTTGACTATGGAACACATGTTAACTGGGTGACTTGTAGCGTGCTGTTGACTGTGGAACACATGTTAACTGGGTGACTTGTAGAGTGCTGTTGATTGTGGAACACATGTTAAATGGGTGACTTGTAGCGTGCTGTTGACTGTGGAACACGTGTTAACTGGGTGACTTGTAGCGTACTGTTGACTGTGGAACACATGTTAACTGGGTGACTTGTAGCGTGCTGTTGACTGTGGAACACATGTTAACTGGGTGACTTGTAGAGTGCTGTTGATTGTGGAACACATGTTAACTGTGTGACTTGTAGAGTGCTGTTGACTGTGGAACACATGTTAACTGGGTGACTTGTAGCGTGCTGTTGATTGTGGAACACATGTTAACTGGGTGACTTGTAGAGTGCTGTTGATTCTGGAACACATGTTAACTGGGTGACTTGTAGCGTGCTGTTGACTGTGGAACACATGTTAACTGGGTGACTTGTAGAGTGCTGTTGATTGTGGAACACATGTTAACTGGGTGACTTGTAGCGTGCTGTTGACTGTGGAACACATGTTAACTGGGTGACTTGTAGCGTGCTGTTGATTGTGGAACACATGTTAACTGTGTGACTTGTAGCGTGCTGTTGATTGTGGAACACATGTTAACTGGGTGACTTGTAGCGTGCTGTTGACTGTGGAACACGTGTTAACTGGGTGACTTGTAGAGTGCTGTTGACTGTGGAACACATGTTAACTGGGTGACTTGTAGAGTGCTGTTGATTGTGGAACACATGTTAACTGGGTGACTTGTAGAGTGCTGTTGACTGTGGAACACGTGTTAACTGGGTGACTCGTAGCGTGCTGTTGACTGTGGAACACATGTTAACTGGGTAACTTGTAGAGTGCTGTTGACTGTGGAACACATGTTAACTGGGTGACTTGTAGTGTTCTGTTGACTGTGAAACACATGTTAACTGGGTGACTTGTAGAGTGCTGTTGATTGTGGAACACATGTTAACTGGGTGACTTGTAGAGTGCTGTTGACTGTGGAACACGTGTTAACTGGGTGACTTGTAGAGTGCTGTTGACTGTGGAACACATGTTAACTTGGTGACTTGTAGCGTGCTGTTGACTGTGGAACACATGTTAACTGGGTGACTTGTAGAGTGCTGTTGACTGTGGAACACATGTTAACTGGGTGACTTGTAGAGTGCTGTTGACTGTGGAACACGTGTTAACTGGGTGACTTGTAGCGTGCTGTTGACTGTGGAACACATGTTAACTGGGTGACTTGTAGAGTGCTGTTGACTGTGGAACACATGTTAACTGGGTGACTTGTAGAGTGCTGTTGACTGTGGAACACGTGTTAACTGGGTGACTTGTAGAGTGCTGTTGATTGTGGAACACATGTTAACTGGGTAACTTGTGGAGTGCTGTTGACTGTGGAACACATGTTTACTGGGTGACTTGTAGCGTGCTGTTGACTGTGGAACACATATTAATTCTTTGCTCAAGGCTTCAACCTATATTCGCCTTACTTAAGGCTTAGTAATATCTAAAACACATGTAAGGATCTTAAGGAAATATTGGGTGAGTCTTGATATCTATTATATTTTTTATTTTTTGAAACTCAAAACACCTGGCAAATCCAACAAATTTCTTTTATTTTCATCAGGTAGCAGCAGTATGTGAAGCAGAGGAGAGTTTCTGTGATTAATATCTAGTGGGGCGAATGTGGGTATTAATTTTGTAGTTGACGGAGCCCTTACCTAGCTCGAACTTATACCTCTTTCAGCATAAGTGGTGGGGATATTATCCTTTAAGTCTAAAATTTCTGATATGATCGATGACACGAAACAAATTATCCTTATGGTAGCTATAGTTGTTATACTTTGTGATTATATCTGTAATAAGACAGTTTGCAATTTGCTAATGTTGGTGTAAATTTGTTAATGTTAGAAAGTGTATAGGTTTAAAATGCTGAATAAACAGATTAGTTTCTGCACTTGTCTGGTCAGCCGTTCCATACCTTCCTAGGTGTTACATAATTTGTATATTTGTCCTGAAAGCCGCTGTTACGTTCGTTTGGCGTGCATACAGCTCTGTAGAAATATAGCTGGTGTATTCTATTTCTTTTCTTTCTCTCGATTTTTATAACTTAGCACTTCCGATAAGAAAAGATAAGTAGTACCTATTATCTGATCAACAGTACTTTCTCTTACACTCTGGATACTTTTCCATGTATTTCTCATTTTTTATTAACCTCATTAATTTTGCTCTGGCAACAGAGAGTTGATACGATTTACCAAAAAGGAGTAAGTTTATTTAGGTACAGATCCATAAGTACAATTATCATACATAGTGACATATGCGTAAATCTTCTATGACAAACCAAAAAAAAAAAATCAAAGTGACATTTCCAGACTGCAAAGTATTAAAGTCGAAGGTCGAGAGCTGATAAGTAACACGTGAAAGTACGCTGTGAGTTCATACTGGAGAGTGGTTGAGTGAAAGCAAAGGTTGAGAGGTAGTGTGAGAAACGCGAGGTGGTATATGTGAGAGTCCACAAGGTCACAAAAGCCATCACTGCAGGACGATTCTCCACAGACTGAGGATGGGACGTGCGCACCTCACACAGTCATCTGCTTTTATGTAAACATGCTGATCTCTGTACAGCTTGTGGACTGCTACTGGGGCACACAGGTCTCTACCAGAGGCTTTCGCTGTTTCGGTTTTGGTGAGAATTCTGTGACTGCTGGGGTGCCTGGGGTGACCTCTGGATATTTCTTAGCAGTACCCTTTATTACTAAATGCTTGAGAAAAAAATTAATTGATGTGGGATGTTTCACCCTAGTTTGAGTAATTGTTTTATTATGTAAGTGTTATTGTGATTTTCTTATTTTGAAGTTTGTTGTACCTTGTGGATGTATTGTGAGAGTACGAGTAAATCTACAATTTTTTAAGTGACAAGGCTGCTGAAGGATCTCGAAGACCAAAGAGATCTGTAAGTTTTAAAACTTTCTTCCTGTGAGTCCATACTTTCCGTGTTGGAAAACTGCTGCGTATCCGCCTACACCTTCAAGATTACAAACTTAATATTGCTGTCAGCTTTTCTTCCGGTAGGTGAGCGAGACACAAGGGCAGCAGTTGGGAATCTTTATTACCGAAATGTTTCGCTTATATAGTAGGCTTCATCATCCGAATACAGAAAGTGAGTAAATGTGGAGACAACAGAAACAGTGAAGAGACAGAGACAATGTGATGATGTCTCCACATTTGTCGCCTCCGAAATCGACTAAAGAATCCTACCACGTAAGGGAAATGTTACGGTAATGGAGATTTCTAACTACTGCTCACGAGTCTTGTTACTCTGCTAGTTGGTATTGTATTCCCTTATTATAAAGATATTTTTTTCAGGATTTTCGTACAGGAAGGTTCCCTGGTATGATGATTAAATAAATTTTAACAGACTTGCACACACACACACACACACACACACACACACACACACACACACACACACACACACACACACACACACACACACACACACACACACAAGGGAGAAAATAACCACATACAGACAGGAACCAGAGTCACAGTGGGAGAGGCAATGGGAGGAGGAAAGGGCAAAATCAGTGTTTATCCATGGGCTTCGGGAGAGAGAGGAAAGGACACACACTGAAAGACGGCAGGAAGAAAGAAAGGAGATTGAGAAAATCATCACGGAAATAGGGGGAGAAGACATGGAAGAGATTGTAAATTTTCAGAGAATAGGGGTGTACTTGAAGGGGAGAAACCGACCGATCAAGCTGATTCTCAGGACAGAAACAGTGCGGAACAGGATCCTCCAAGAGAAACCACGGTTGAAAAACTCTGAAGAGTACAAGAAGGTGTTTCTAGACAGAGACAGAACGCAAACAGAGCGACAGCAGCTGAGGGAGAGGACAAAAAAGCGAAAGGAGCTAGGAAAGGAGACAAGGATGGAACCAGCAGAGGTCAGTCAGAGCAGAACAGAGCAGCAAGGGCAAGCACACACACAACTATCCTCAGAACCCCACAACCTATCACACCATCCCAACACACAATACAATCCATACCCACAGCTTCCACCCAACCCCCAACCATAGAATCCCACAGTATGCTACCAGGTCTCCCACCCCCACAGGCCCCCCAAACCACAGTGTTGGAAAGGAAACTGAAGGTATGGTACACAAACGCTGATGGAATAACAAACAAGTGGGAGGAGTGGCACGAAAGAGTCAAAGAGGCATCACCGGACATCATAGCGCTCACAGAAACCAAGCTTACAGGTATGATAACAACGGGATACCAGATCCTGAGGAAAGACAGAAGGAACAGAGGGGGTGAAGGAGTGGCACTGCTGATCAAACACCGATGGAATTTTTATGAACTGGAGAGAGGAGACAGGGGAGAAGAAAGTGATTACATAGCAGGAACGCTTCACTCTGGAGGTCCCAAGGTGGTAATTGCAGTGATGTATAACCCACCACAGAACAGCAGGAGGCCAGGGCAAGAGTATGACGAGAGCAATTGAGCGATGGTTGACACACTGGCTGCAGTGGCCAGAAGAGCTCATGCATGCAGGGCAAAGCTCCTGATCATGGGCGACTTTAACCATAAGGAGATTGACTGGGAGAACTTGGAGCCACATGGGGGCCAAGATACATGGAGGGCTAAGATGATGGAAGTGGTACTGGAAAACTTCATGTACCAACACGTAAGGGACACTACAAGAGAGAGAGGAGAGGATGAACCAGCAAGACTGGACTTAGTATTCACCTTGAGTAGTGCAGATGTTGAGGACATGACATATGAAAGACCCCTTGGGGCCAGCGATCATGTGGTTTTGAGCTTCGAATACACAGTAGAGCTACAAGTGGAGGGGGAAGCAGGAAGGCCAGGACAAATGAAACCAAACTACAGGAAAGGGGACTACACAGGAATGAGGAACTTCCTGAACGAGGTTCAGTGGGACAGAGAACTGGCAGGGAAACCAGTTAATGAGATGATGGAATATGTAGCAACAATGTGCAAGGAGGCTGAGGAGAGGTGTGTTCCCAAGGGAAACAGGAATAATGAAAAAGCCAGGATGAGCCCATGGTTCTCCCAAAGGTGCAAGGAGGCAAAAACCAAGTGTGCTAGGGAATGGAAGAAATATAGAAGGCAAAGGACCCAGGAGGATAAGGAGAGCAGTCGTAGAGTCAGAAACGAATATGCACAGATAAGAAGGGAGGCCCAACGACAATATGAAAACGACATAGCAGCGAAAGCCAAATCTGACCCGAAGCTGTTATACAGCCACATCAGGAGGTAAGCAACAGTCAAGGACCAGGTAATCAGGCTAAGGAAGGAAGGAGGAGAGACAACAAGAAATGACCGTGAAGTATGTGAGGAGCTCAACAAGAGATTCAAAGAAGTGTTCACAGAGGAGACAGAAGGGGCTCCAGAAAGACGGAGAGGTGAGGCACACCACCAGGTGCTGGACACAGTACACACAACCGAGGAAGAAGTGAAGAGGCTTCTGAGCGAGCTAGATACCTCAAAGGCAATGGGGCCAGGTAACGTCTCTTCATGGGTCCTGAGAGAGGGAGCAGAGGTGCTATGTGTACCCCTAACAAAAATGTTCAATACATCTCTCGAAACAGGGAGATTGCCTGAGGCATGGAAGACAGCAAATGTAATCCCAATCTTTAAAAAAGGAGACAGACATAAAGCACTAAACTGCAGACCAGTGTCACTGACATGTATAGTACGCAAAGTCATGGAGAAGATTGTCAGGAGAAGAGTGGTGGAATACCTAGAAAGGAATGATCTCATCAACAGCAGCCAACATGGTTTCAGGGACGGGAAATCCTGTGTCACAAACCTACTGGAGTTCTATGACAAGGTGACAGCAGTAAGACAAGAGAGAGAGGGGTGGGTGGACTGCATTTTCTTGGACTGCAAGAAGGCGTTTGACACAGTACCACACAAGAGATTAGTGCAAAAACTGGAGGACCAAGCAGGGATAACAGGGAAGGCACTACAATGGATCAGGGAATACTTGTCAGGATGACAGCAGCGAGTAATGGTACGCTGCGAGGTGTCAGAGTGGGCACCTGTGACCAGCGGGGTCCCACAGGGGTCAGTCCTAGGACCAGTGCCGTTTCTGGTATTTGTGAACGACATGACGGAAGGAATAAACTCCGAGGTGTCCCTGTTTGCAGATGACGTGGAGTTGATGAGAAGAATTCATTCGATCGAAGACCAGGCAGAACTACAAAGGGATCTGGACAGGCTGCAGACCTGGTCCAGCAATTGGCTCCTGGAGTTCAATCCCACCAAGTGCAAAGTCATGAAGATTGGGGATGGGCAAAGAAGACCGCAGACGGAGTACAGTCTAGGGGGCCAGAGACTACAAACCTCACTCAAGGAAAAAGATCTTGGGGTGAGTATAACACCAGGCACATCTCCTGAAGCGCACATCAACCAAATAACTGCTGCAGCATATGGACGCCTGGCAAACCTCAGAACAGCATTCCGACATCTTAATAAGGAATCGTTCAGGACCCTGTACACTGTGTACGTTAGGCCCATATTGGAGTATGCGGCACCAGTTTGGAACCCACACCTAGCCAAGCATTTAAAGAAACTAGAGAAAGTGCAAAGGTTTGCAACAAGACTAGTCCCAGAGCTAAGAGGTATGTCCTACGAGGAGAGGTTAAGGGAAATCAACCTGACGACACTGGAGGACAGGAGAGATAAGGGGGACATGATAACGACTTACAAAATACTGAGAGGAATTGACAAGGTGAACAAAGACAGGATGTTCCAGAGATGGGACACAGCAACAAGGGGACACAGTTGGAAGCTGAAGACACAGATGAATCACAGGGATGTTAGGAAGTATTTCTTCAGCCACAGAGTAGTCAGGAAGTGGAACAGTTTGGGAAGCGATGTAGTGGAGGCAGGATCCATACATAGCTTTAAGCAGAGGTATGATAAAGCTCATGGTTCAGGGAGAGTGACCTAGTAGCGATCAGTGAAGAGGCGGGGCCAGGAGCTTGGACTCGACCCCTGCAACCTCAACTAGGTAAGTACAACTAGGTGAGTACACACACACACACCTCACGAAACGACTATGCTGATCAGCAGGCCCATTGAGACGACTAAGATGGTGATCAAGTGGCCCGTTGAGACGACTAAGATGGTGATCAAGTGGCCCGTTGAGACGACTAAGATGGTGATCAAGTGGCCCGTTGAGACGACTAGGCTAGACCTATTTTCACCCTAGTAGTTCCACTACTGCCGCTAGTTGATGGTGCATTCCCTTAGGTCGAAGTGATTACCCTAGCAGAGGTAATTAACCTTGTAGAGGGCTATAAATGATGCTATTTTCTTATGGTCCTGTACAAGACACGTTCTCACATGTTATGACCACTGCTACCGTTGTTGTGACGACCCCTCGGTTGCCATGACCATTCTGTTGCATAACGACCACCCTGTTGCCGTGACCAATTGCTATGCCGATCACTCTAGTCATGGCCATTCTTACCATGAAGACCACTTTGTTTCCATGATTACGCTGTTGCCATAATCACTCTGTTGCCGTGATCGTCATGTTACCACGACTAGCACTATGTTGTCATGACGATTATCTGTTATACTAAGATGGTCACTATTGCCATAGCGACACTGCCATAACTATCTCTGTCGATATAACCATTTTGTTGGCATGACGACCACGGTTGCCATAACGACCAATATTACCATGGCCACTGTTGTCATAACGACTACCTTGTTGCCATGACAGGTTTTATGACCACTGTTACTATAACTATGTTGCTATGACGATTACTGCTGCCATGTCACACGAAAGGTAAAGATCATGCTTCATCATTTTAATTTATGGCAACCACAATATGTAAGTTGCCATATATAGTTGTCCACCACTTTAAACAAATTCTTAACTTGATCAATGAGTTAACCACTTACTGTACCTACCAAGGGGTGAGAGAGTAACTCTCCACTTGGCAAACCACTTAGATTACCACTTTCTACAGAAGGGCGTTATATTTATGAAATATTAGGAGTAACACTAAAATACTGGGCGCATGATATCACAATTTAAAATCTACAGTCAGATATATAGGTTCACTTAGGGCTGCACCAGGAGTCTCTTAAACCTCCTCTAATGCTGCCTTACATCGTACAGACAGGAGACGACCTCTGTATCCGGCCCTAGTTTTCACTGACTTCTACGTCTCCGGCCCCAGCCTGTGACGTAGAAATCACTCTTGGTCTACAAGAGATCAGTGACCTACCCGTACCCAGACTGATTAAGGTGCTTATATTATTTACCACAGCACTCTAACACAACAAAAAGTTTTCAAGGCAGCATGTTTTCTTAACTGAAGAGGCATCCCTCCCATCTGCACACCGAACACATAATATAAAGGCTTTCATCACCGTCATGACGATGACTAATGCCATAAAATAGCACTGTTGTCATAACGACCATTGTGTTGCCATGAGGACTCCGTCATGGCAAGTGGCTAGCACACCCAGAAGCTATGTCGCGTGCCGGACTGTGTCAGAGGTGTGATATAACGAGGGAATATAATCAGCTATTCTCTCTGTATGGACGGAAGACCGTAAGTATAGGGCGAGTGAGGACGTTTTACGAGTCGCTTTCTGCAATTATTACCTTGTAACATGTCTCCGCCAGTCCCCTGACAGCCTCAGCCTCCTGCCACCCTCCATACTGGCACTCTGAATCTCTAGCCAACCTTAATGGCGCTCTGAACCTCTAGCCAACCTTAGTGGCGCTCTGAACCTCCAACCAATCACGCTCTGCAGCGCTAAATCTACCTCCAGTCCCACACACTAAGGCGCTTAACCTCCCACAAATCACTCTGAGGCGTTGAACCTTCCACTAATCACACTTCGAAGAAGAGCTGGACAGATACCTAAAGTCAGTGCCGGATCAGCCGGGCTGTGGCTCGTACGTTGGACTGCGTGCGGCCAGCAGTAACAGCCTAGTTGATCAGGCCCTGATCCATCGGGAGGCCTGGTCATGGACCGGGCCGCGGGGGCGTTGATCCCCGGAATAACCTCCAGGTAACCTCCAGGTAGGCGTTGAACCTTCCACTAATCACACTTCGAAGAACTGAACCTCTCGCCAAACTCACCCTGGGGGCACTGAATCTCTCACTGAAACCACAGGGGCCATAGAATGGCAATTATGGTAGATCTATGTTCCTCACAGAGTGAAACATATAGACAACATTTCGCTCTGTCTAGAGACTTATCATAACGAAGCTCTTTCTGCTAAACCACGTGGGCCACGCTGGTGTGCATGGGTCCATAGTTCTCGAAAACGGTCCGCATGATAAGCGAAACATTTGGGATGATAAGCTGGATTAGGACACGCTGTGGGGGAGGGGGATGATACAGGTGTATGCAAAACAGTAACAGCTTGAACGTGGCGGCCTTGATTAAGCCGTATCATTACCTGTAATAAAGGTTGATTATGGGGCTGTGGTGGCGGTGGGATGGCCGTCTCATCGTGCGTCTTTCTCCAGCGATCTAGGTAAACAACTCTGAAATTGATGCTTTACTTCCCCCCCTCAAAACGGCCATTTAGTCGTTCCAAGACCCGCTGCCACGGAAGCGAGTGTTGTAGTCGTTTTCGACCCGCTGCCACGGGAGCGGGTGTTGTCGTTCACGACCCACTGCCACGGGAGCGAGTGTTGTAGTCGTTCACGACCCACTGCCACGGGAGCGAGTGTTGTAGTCGACGTGTTGTAGTCGTTCACGACCCACTGCCACGGGAGCGAGTGTTGTAGTCGTTCACGACCCACTGCCACGGGAGCGAGTGTTGTAGTCGTTCACGACCCACTGCCACGGGAGCGAGTGTTGTAGTCGTTCACGACCCACTGCCACGGGAGCGAGTGTTGTAGTCGTTTACGACGCACTGCCACGGGAGCGAGTGTTGTAGTCGTTCACGACCCACTGCCACGGGAGCGAGTGTTGTAGTCGTTCACGACCCACTGCCACGGGAGCGAGTGTTGTAGTCGTTCACGACCCACTGCCACGGGAGCGAGTGTTGTAGTCGTTCACGACCCACTGCCACGGGAGCGAGTGTTGTAGTCGATCACGACCCGCTGCCACGGAAGCGAGTGTTGTAGTCGTTTTCGACCCGCTGCCACGGGAGCGGGTGTTGTCGTTCACGACCCACTGCCACGGGAGCGAGTGTTGTAGTCGTTCACGACCCACTGCCACGGGAGCGAGTGTTGTAGTCGTTCACGACCCACTGCCACGGGAGCGAGTGTTGTAGTCGTTCACGACCCACTGCCACGGGAGCGAGTGTTGTAGTCGTTCACAACCCGCTGCCACGGGAGTGAGTGTTGTCGTTCACGACCAGCTGCCATGGGAGCGAATGTTGTTCACGACCCGCTGCCACGGGAACGAGTGTTGTAGCCGTTCACGACCCGCTGCCACAGGGACGAGTGTTGTAGTCGTTCACGACCCGCTGCCACAGGGACGAGTGTTGTAGTCGTTCACGACCCACTGCCACGGGAACGAGTGTTGTCGCTCACGACCCACTGCCACGGGAACGACCATTTAGTCGTTCATTAAACGCTACCATGGGAAAGGCTGATAATTTACGTTATTAAATTTGTTTACATAAAGTTAGTTGCAGATTAAAATGATGTGAACTAGACAGAGGAGTTTGATGTTATGAAAACATTAAGTGTAAATATGAACCCAAGAGCTAGACATTAACAGGATGAATTAAGACTTTCATCGTGACGGCGTTTCGCCAGGAGACTTGTGAGAAGCGAAACATCAAAATACCAGCTTCACTACGCATGTTTTTTTTTCTTACTGTAAGACCTGGTAATGAAGGTGCTCTGAAGCCTGTAAGAGGCTCTTGATCCATGGAACTAGAAGAAATCTTCCTTGGATCGAACTTGATTAATTCTCAGTCTCCACGTGCTGTATGATCCCTACGGGTTTAGCCATTCAGGACATAACATAAATTCACGTCTTGAAAGATAAGCTCAGTTTACGACGAGAAGTAGCGACCGGCAGCTCAGTGACGTAGCGCTGCTACTCACTATCAGGTGAACCAGGATTCGATCTCCGGGTGGGACAAGATGCGTGAGAAAGTTCCATTATATCTGCTGCCCTTATTCACCTAGTTATAAATAGGTACCTGGATGTTAGTTGGAGTTTGTGGGTGGTGTGGAAGGATGGGAAGCAACTCCAACTGGAAAGATGGGAAGCACCTCCCACTGGAAGGATGGAATACACCTCCCACTGGAAGGATGGGAGACACCTCCCACTAGAAGGATGGGAGACACCTCCCACTAGAAGGATGGGAGGCACCTCCCACTAAAAGGAGGGGAGACATCTCCCACTAGAAGGATGGGAGACACCTCCCACTAGAAGGATGGGAGGCACCTCCCACTAAAAGGAGGGGAGACATCTCCCACTAGAAGGATGGGAGACACCTCCCACTAGAAGGATGGAAGACACCTCCCACTAGAAGGATGGGAGACACCTCCCACTAGAAACAAGACGCACATTGTTGTCTGTAATGGTCATATTAGTGTGAATTACTAAAGTGTAATAAGCACTTGTCACTGGTCAGTAATAACCCACATGTAGACGGAAACACACAAGACAGTCTGATTGATCTGTATATTAAAGTGTATATATAAGACCAAGAATTATACACATGTGCAATATATGAGTGTTCTTATTGCAGACGTTAAGCCATCCAGCGGCTTTGTCAGTACAAATTTAAGAAGAAAATTGGAAGACAGTAAATTCGTAGAACTGTATACGAAAGATGCGGTAATGAGTCCCTAATACCTGTGTGTCTGACTCTTCACGACTACGGTGCTCTCCACCAGTTCCAAGGCTGTTACACACACGTTACACATGTGTCTAATTCTTTATCCTGTCGGTATTTTATACCTTACTTGTATATAAGATCGATTAGTAGATGACCAAGACACATGTACAACAGTTGGGTATCTTTGTTGACTATAAAGATACCCAGCTGTTGCATCTGTGTCGTACCCATCTTGTTAGTAAGTGGTCGGAAGTCTTGTATTTTGTCAGTGGCGAATTTTTACTGGAGAATGATTACCTCATTCTCCTCCTGTTCTTCAAGTTTCTCCTACGTATGGACTGATGAAGCCACTGTGTGGCGAAACGTTTCCTCAATAAAGATACTCAAGAGTTGCACGTGTCTAATTTATCAAGGTATCATATTGATCACATGATCACATCGTGACCACATCATGATCATATTATGAGCACATGATCACATGATGTTCATATCATGATCACATTATTATCATATGATCATATTATAATATCGTGATCATATCGTCAAACGTTTGTAGAAAATCACAATGAGAAAACGTTACACAACCCGCACATAGGAGAGAAGCTTCTGACGACGTTTCGGTCCGACTTGGATCATTTACAAGTCACACTGACACACGATGGTAAGAGAGCCAGTATAAATAGGAGAGGTGGGGCAGGGACAGGACAAAGAAAGGAAAAAATAAAATAGAGAAGTAGTGGTAGAGGTAATCCTGGTAGTAGTAATAATAGTAGCAATAGTAGTAGTAGTAGTAGTAGTAGTAGTAGTAGTAGTAGTAGTAGTAGAAAACGTTGTTCACCTGAGTATCCTGGAAAGGTACAAAAGGTATTTGCTTTAGTTGAACCTCAGAAGAATATTTCAAATTTCTGATTACTCTCGAAGCACTTACAAACACAAATTCCATAATAACCTTATATACTCATACAACATTATACACTCTGGATCTACTAAGACTATCCATAATACACTTTGATACCTTCACGATGCACGCCGATACATGATCATACACTCGTTGATACTCTCGTTGATACACTCGTTGAACTACCATATTCTTTATTCTATTACTCTAGTAGAGGGTGTAACACTCGCAGGAGGCCCCGAATTATTGTTTACTGCAGACATAATATACAAACAAGACAATTACAACTACGGGAGTACCAACCCTACCAGTGAAACACTGTGTTACAAGACAATTACAACTACGGGAGTACCAACCCTACCAGTGAAACACTGTGTTACAAGACAATTACAACTTCGGGAGTACCAACCCTACCAGTGAAACACTGTGTTACAAGACAATTACAACTACGGGAGTACCAACCCTACCAGTGAAACACTGTGTTACAAGACAATTACAACTACGGGAGTACCAACCCTACCAGTGAAACACTGTGTTACAAGACAATTACAACTACGGAAGTACCAACCCTACCAGCGAAACACTGTTACAAAGCATGTATATACTCAGTCTTACAATTTACACACTGATAAAACAACCTGAATTTTCTTATAAATCAAAATTTTTCGATTATGTTGTTTATATATTTATATGAACATGATGTGCGTTTTTTGTTCATTTTATACCAAAACTGAGCAGTTTAAGTTAACCTTGATAAAAATTTGGTGAGAGAGAGAGAGAGAGAGAGAGAGAGAGAGAGAGAGAGAGACAGACAGACAGACAGACAGACAGACAGACAGACAGAAACAGACAGTAGTACAAGTTAATATTACCCAATATATCTAGAATCGGTTTAAATTTAGCATTAATTAACATCAGTAAATTATACCGATTTCGGATATTCAGATTGTTTTTCGCTGCTGCTGTAAAAATATCTATATGTACAGTTTGGTTGGCAAGACAAAAGTCCTACACAAGTCAATTACGCTAGATAATGCTTAAAATAGAAGGTCACTATATTCCCGTTATTCATAGTACCCTCACCATATAGTGACCAATATATTCATGTGTGGCTCTCACATAATCACATAGCATGCACACGAAAATAATTCCTGTGGAAATTTAAAAATAAATTCCTTCCATTTAATCAAATTATTTGATACCACTGAAAATATTCTTTATCAAATTCCGTCATATTCTCAAATTACCCATTTGGTATTCTTGGAGTACTTAAGATACGTGGATTACACACCTCACTGTGGTAGAGGAACACACAGTCAACTCATACACTCTAGTTATGTACTTTCTTCTTTCTGTCGTTGCTTTATCACGGACAATGCTAGTGGAACACGTACGCTGTTTCTATAAACGACTTGCCTTTTGTCTACTGTACGTGTTCATGGTTGCAAGGTTCATTGCCCCCGGGAGCCGCTCTCTCAGCAGGTGGCGTGGTTGATGGCGTGGTTGATGGCGTGGTCAGATAACAGAGACACGGCTTTATTGAAGTATTTTATTCGAACAACGTTTCACTCAACACCGGACTTTTTTTTCACTGCAGTCGTGTGTGTGTGTGTGTGTGTGTGTGTGTGTGTGTGTGTGTGTGTGTGTGTGTGTGTGTGTGTGTGTGTGTGTGTGTGTGTGTGTGTGTGTGTGTGTCTGCAGCTAACCTGTGTGTCTACGCTGGCCTGGTCAGGCTGTGTTAATTTGTTTACCTGGAGTGTACCTGGAGGGTGTTCCTGGGGTCAACGCCCCCACGGCCCAATCCTTGACCAGGATTCCCGGTGGATCAGGGTCTGTTCAACCAGGATGTTACTGCTGGCCGCACGTAGTCCAACGTATGAACCACAGCCCGGATGATTAGATACTGACTTAAGTCCAGCTTCCTTTGAAGGCAGCCAGAGGTCTCTTAATAATTCTCCTTATGCCTGGTGGGAGGCTGAACAGTCTTGGACTTCGGACGCTTATTGATTTTTCTCTTAGTGTACTCATGGCGCCCCTACTTTTCATTGGGGGTATGCTACACCGTCTGGCGCATTCGCCACAGTCCTGTTGATCAGGTGTGGTCAAGTGTTCTTATTGCATTGTATTTTGCCCCCTAGCACCATGACTAGCACCACCACTAGGATAACTAGCACCAACACTAGGACAAGACCACTAGTACCACCACTAGGATCACTATCACCAACACTAGGACAAGTAGGACCACTAGCACCACCACTAGGATCACTAGCACCACCACTAGAACAACTAGCAGCACCACTAGGACCACTAGTACCACCATTAGGTCCACTGACACCACCACTGATGGCCATTAGCACCATAAATAACGACTACTAGTACTACCACAAATAGCGACTCCAAATAGCAGCAACTAATACCATCAATAGTTACTATCACTAGTACCGATAATACCACTAAAAGTTACGACCACTAAGATCACCACTAGGACCGACTATACGAGCTATCACTAGTATCACCACCACCTACTACTAGTACCACCACCAGCTACCACTAGAATCACCAACCACCACTAGTACCACCACTAGAACTAGTACGACTTCTAGTAATTACCAGTGATATTAATCCAAATAACGAAAATAATATAAACAGCAAAACATTTTTTGCATCAACTAACATCTTAAAGACGCGAAAATTCGAATCCTAAGTTGACGCTTGGGATTCGAACTCACGGCAAGCCAGTCCCAAACACCCGGCCAGTGCGCTCTCCACTGATTAGCAAGCTTTTTTCTTGTTTTGTATTCAAGTTCTCATCTATTATTTGACGAAGACGGAACCGGTAAGTTGCCTTTTCCGTCGCTCACGTTTTCATATATTTTGACCTGGTATTGGGCTAGGTAAGGTAAAATTTGTCAGGAAACAGGACAAGTGTTTCCTGATGCGGGTCACATGACTGACCCGCTACTGGATCAGTCTTGATTGAGAGTGACTATGTTATTTCAGTTAGATTAGTTGGTGTGTGTGTTATTTTATTTAAAAGGGAGTTTGTACTGTGGAGGAACTGGGGTTTGGTGAGGCTGGAGGAGGATGAAGGCAGCCGTGTGTGTGGTTGCATTCTCCGTGCGTTGTCTCTTCTTGTCTTCGGATAATTACACAACAAATGGAACCTTGGTTAACATCTCTTATCCCAAAACTCACCGCTAACGTGCAGAGCGGTGTTGAAAGCAAACTTTGGGTTCAAGGAAAGAAGAGAATTAGCGTAAGAAGTCCATTCCAGTTATCAAAGTGTAGCATTAATTGTTGTAAAGTGCCTGAGTAATTAGGTTATAAATCCGTTGATGAGGGCTTGAAATACTTAGTTATTTCTTCCTTACTCGGTGGTTATATTCAGTCTCTGTGGTCCAGCTGTGTGACGATTATTGATTATATAATTATCCACTGGATTACTGATTATCCACTGGATTAAGACATAAAAGAGGATCAAGTAGTTGTGTGTTAAGAAACTATTTTCTTATTTATAAAAGGTGGCTGTGAGTTTAGCGATTCCTAAATTCATAATTCTAAACAATATAAATTTTCCTTTGGAAGAAAATACGTTAATTATTAGGTTCCTATTCTCAAATTACGAAGACTGAAATCTCGTCAAGACGGGAAGCGAGAGATGATGGAATAAATGAGATAAGAGATATTAATTTGTCTCATGTAATCAAGCAACCCGTCCTTCCAGTATTTAAGAAGATTTTTCACAAAAGGCTTGCAGTGCTAAACCCTTGTGGGTCATTGAGCGCAAGGAGTGACGGAGGCTTGATCCTCCGTCCGCTTATCATCCAGCTAGGCTATGGACTGGCTTTCAGTGTTTGTTAATTTCATCTTTGTTTCTGGTGTGTGTTGTATATATTTGTACTGCTATTAGCACTGAGTGACCTACACAGTCCAAGTGACTGAGAATATTACAAAAACTTCTACTGATACTACCATTGAACATTAGGAGCACAAAAAATTTATTGAGTATACGAGGGTAGAGCTGCCAGGGAAGAGCTTGTAGCAGGCGCCGAGAAAGATCCTCAGTGATTGCTTGGATGTTAGGAGAAAGACTTGGTAGCTGGCTGGGTGTAGGCTTGGTCAGTGTCAGGGAAGACAGTGACTGATAGGATACCAGGAGAGTCTCAGTGGTTGGATGGGTGTAGGCTACTAGACTTGGTCAGTGTCAGGCAAGACAGTGACTGGTAGGATACCAGGAGAGTCTCAGTGGTTGGATGGGTGTAGGCTACTAGCCTTGGTCAGTGTCAGGAGGCACACACAGCTTACCTGGATGACGGATGTAGCCTTAACTAATGTCACAAGTTTTTGCCAATATCATCCTTGCTCCGTGACTCAGTGAACACAAGCATCGCTACAAACCCTCATAAGAATAAGTAATCACAATACAGAATGAAAGCCACAGTACCGTGGCTGAAGCAATTCACAACTAACCCCACAATTTGGGGAAGAAACTTGAAACGACGTTGGCCTGACCTTTGCTGTCGCCTCACCTCTCCTTGACCCTGACTGTCTCCTAACTCTTTACGTACCTTTACGTGTGGTTTTTTTTTTCACTTTTCTCCCTTGAGACGATAATGCTCCAACGTGAACCTTAGTGCTGTCTACAGTTTTTTTCAATATTCTGGGTTATTTGTGAATCTCGATGGAGATTATATTGTACTGTACCTAAATACTCGTTTTCATTTACTAGTTTGATCTACTTTTATCATAGAACTATGCTATTGTAGACACGAGTAGTTAGTTTACTAGAGCTTGGTAATACAAAGATAGAGTATACCAGCATGTATACCTGCATGTTATGACATTTTACTGAAAAGACGTTTCGTCCACCAGGGACTTGCACTGATGAAGTCCCTGGTGGACGAAACGTCTGCACAGTATAATGCAAGACCCCTCACTGTGCGTCTTATTTACACTGACGCAGCGTGGCAGGACGCACGGTGCTTCAGTCACCCATGCATGTAGTAAAGAGTTAAGGGAGAGAGGGTACACACTGACTATCAGGTTCCCCATCACATGTCTGCTACCAATCCATCCATTATCATATTACATACTTTTTTTTTAGAGCATTAACACGTCAGTGTCTGGACGGTTTTTAATGTGTAAAAAATTTGTGATACTTTAGGTTAATTTAACGTTAATCCAGATATTCCACAAAGTTAACAACCAATAACTACACTAAAACCGGCAGGACACGACTAGTAGTTGTTTTATTTACAAGTTCTGCTACTCTCTTCTTTGTGGCAGTTACAAGTGAGAATTATTTTATTACCTGGAGACCTGGAGTTTACCTGGAGAGAGTTCCGGGGGTCAACGCTCCCGCGGCCCAGTCTGTGACCAGGGAAGCTCTAAATCTGTAAAGATTATGAAGTACCTGGAGACTAGGAGGCAATCAATTGCTATCAATAGAAGAGGAGAATAACTCCAGTTTCTTGGATAAAGAGCCTTTAACCAGTATCAAGGCGCTCCTTCAGTTACTCCGTAAGTGTCACCTGCAGGTAATCATAAACAGTTACTTATTCCTTGTTTCTACTCCACTAATAGCAAGTTGATTACGAAACTAAATTCTCGAAGGTATTTTCAAGACCTATGACCCATATTACATGACTTTCTGTGAAGCAAATCATAATTCAAATCTGTTTTTGTGACCTTCAGTAACAGTGATCTTTATACCGAGAGTTTAATGCTCCTCAGCCTCCTGCACTTAACCTACGAAATATCTTGGGCGGTATCCAAGCTCTTGGTATCTTAATGATGCTCAATTGAGCAGGTATCTCGCTGATAACGGCATCCTGTCTTAAAGCTGGCGTTGTTTTTCTTTTCCTTTATATCCTCAAGCCAATTTCTCTACGTTATCTAGGTAATGTCAACGTCAATTATCCAGATTGAACCAATTATAACATACAGTAAGACCAATAAATGAGGGACACAAAACGGAGATTTTCTTGGTGATAGAAGAGACAACGGGGAACGACCAAGTCTGGGGAAACTTGAGGGAAAATTTCCACGTAAATGTCTTAGTGGCATTGTCGCTAAATTTTTACCCATTCTTGTGCCACGTTAAAATTACGAAGCCTGCGTATAACACTGAGCAGGAAACAGAATGGCAGTCATTTCTGCTAGGTATGGTAGACAGACACTTGGTACACAGGTAGACCCTTCACTTTATCAAGCCATCAAAGCTGTAACCAAAGTGACACCTGATCTATAATGAAGGTTTACTGTACCATATATAGGATAGTTTAGGACTGGCTTGTCATAGGTTCTAATCCCACTCCATTAAGTGAGTTGTTTATAATCGTATCATTACGCATTTGCATGTCGTACTGAAGCGGTGTTTAACCCGAGATGCGTCCGAAGAACCACTTGAAATATTAATAGTTTTAAGTAGTTTTACTTTAAAAATCTGGGTGCACCCGTAGTGTGTAATTCTGTTTGATAAATGCGTTATATTTCATCAAACTGAATGAGTGTTATACATTAGGTGTTGAAATCTTTTATCCTGGGCTGAGAGACTTCAGTAAGGCGATGAGGATATCGTCAAACATTCCTCGTTGGGCTGAGGTAGAACTGGAGACCATACTCCGAGATGTCAGCTCCTCCTCGTTATCACACACTTCATTCTACTGTTGTACAGCCAGTCATTTGGGAGACTGATAAAGGCACCGTCAACAATAAAAATCTAATGCACTTATGTCTACAGCGGCGCTCACTGACTTCGTGTTTACAGTTCGCGAGGCTGATGTTTTTATCGACTTTATCATATATTTATAGTTTTCGTTGTTGGATTTTACAATTGCTCGTTTTTTATGGTTAAAGGACAACTTAACATAACCTACCAGATAAATTTGTTGAAAACCTTATGTGAGAAATGTACATATTTGTTTATGGGAGCTAAGAGAATTGGTTGGAGATGTACACAAACAGACGGCGGGAGAGGATAGAGGCAGGAAGAATAACGAAGAAATGTGCATAAACAAGCGGGAAGGGGAAGTGAAAGAGGCAGGAAGAATGACGAGATGATGTGCACAAACAAACGAGAAAGGCAAAGAAGGGGTGGAAAGAAAGGGGAAAAAAATCGTTACGAAGGGATGTATGAAATCAGTGGAGTGCGTTAGTGACGCCAGAGCAGCGGCCCACATTCTTCCCTACACATTCACATTTCTGTCACATCAACTTAGCCGTACAATATTTTTTTCTGGCAGGCGCCAAGATTAGAGGGAGGGCCAAAAGGTAAACACAACCTAGTCTTCCTTTGCTGGTATAAATCAAGCTAATCCTGCAGCATCGGAGCGACAGTCGCCACAGCCGCCCTATAATAGCAGCACAGAGCGCCACAATGATCTCTCGGCGGCCCTGTCATAAGGCCTTAATTTGGATGGTTTATGTAGAGAAAATTGTTTTCCAGGCGTACGATACATCGGATAGTTAAATCAGGTGGTTGTTACCTCAGGAATTTAGGTATGTCAGGTTTGTAGGTCATCATGGGTAGCCACGAGATCTAAGGTAGTTAGGGAGTCAAGGATTAGGGGCTGAGGGAGGACTTAGGGAGCGAATGGAAGGAAGGGAAAGCTGGAACGTTGATATTGTTAAGGTATACAGAGTGGGTAGGGCGAGAGGAAATTGGTTATCCGGGGAAACTGGTTATCCAGAGAAATTGGTTATCCGGGGAAACTGGTTATCCAGAGAAATTGGTTATCCGGGGAATCTGGTTATCCAGGGAAATTTGTTATTCAGGGAAATTGGTTATCCATGGGAATTGATTATCCAGGTAATTTGGTTATCCAGGGAAACTGGTTATCCAGGGAAATAAACTGTTGGTAAATAAAAACAAATATGTCTCTTGGTACAAGTTTTCGCGGGAAATAAAAGTTGATTGGTATATTTCTAATTTTACTAAAAATTATATTAAAAATCTCTGACTTAACCATCCGATGACTAAGGCACTTGAACAAAACCTGAATATCTTTATTTGGAAGACGTTTCGCCCACCTTTGAGGACATTAATCCATCAGCTGTGATGCGAGGTGGTTCACTCACTTAATGAAATGACAATCCATAAACCATATAAACTAAATCTCTTCATATATTGTTGCTAACGAGGTTTTATTGAAGGGCTTACTTAATGGCCACCACAATTATGGCTCCATCATCTGGATGAAAGAACTCACAGGGAAGAGGAGCCTCACTCTCCTGGTCTGGTCAACTTGTCAAGTGCAGTACCTGGCTGTATCGCCTGCATCACACGAGACCTTTTGTATTTTGTTTAGTCGTTGTTACCGTAATATGTCCTTCAGCATCGCCACCGTCGACATAAAGTTCTCGTACAATTTACCAAACCAAACATTTCTTTAGGTATAAGTGGTGGGTGAGCCAGTGTGTCATCCACATGACCATGCCAGTCATGACCATGCCAGTCATGACCATGCCAGTCATGACCATGCCAGTCATGACCATGCCAGTCATGACCATGCCAGTTTAATAAGATCAACCCAACTAGCTTTATTTTCATTCACACTAGGAAGATTAGCATCATGGGGGAGTGCTAAACCCGTAGGGATTATGCTGCGCCTGTGAGGAGGGGATGGAAGGCATTCAGGTCCAATTCACAAAACTGCGGCACAGATCCAATTCCCTAGATCAAGAACCCCTCACCAGCATCAAGAACCCTCCCTTGAGGGTTCTAGGAAGATAAGCACTGTGATCACAAAACACGTTTTTTACTGACGAATCACACACCAATATAGAGTGTGTTTCTCTGGCTCATGTGGCTCCATCAGGCAGGAAAAAGTTGCTTATATACTGAAGGCAGGTGAGGTGCAGCAGAAGACCTTGTCACTGCACTGTCATTTGCTGCACCTCATCTGCCTTCAGTATATAAACCCACTTCCTGCCTTGCTTCAGATTCCTATGCTGAGGGACTGATTACCTTATATTCAGCTTTATCAGTCTTTTATTTTCGTTCCTGTATTGTACTGACAGAGAAACTGGTTGGCTTTATCAGTTCACACACACAAGCACACCCACACTTTTTATGTTTCTGTGTCTGTCTGTCGCTCTGTGTGTGTGTGTGTGTGTGTGTGTTTGTGTGTGTGCTGAACACTAAGAGATGAAGTAGAGCTGTAAGAACAACTGAATGGATCTCACTCGTTCAAGTTAATTACTATAGCTTAGATTACATAATGTTTACCTTCACCTATAATAACTTATAATTATCGGTCAATAAGCTGATTACAGGCGGGAAGGGCGGCGTCTGCAAACGGAGACATCATCGTCGCTGAAATACTGTAGTTTGAAAACCCAAGCTCATTATTTGCAGTGAAGGAGGGCGCCTCGAGTAGTGAAAAGAAAACTTTGTGAGGTCTCCTGACCCAGGGTACAGCGACGTGACTCGTTCGCGCGCGCACACTCCAATGAAACAGCCCAATTTGGCAATTTGAAGTGCATTAGACGCTTATCATTTACTCCCATCAAGTTTCCCCGAGGTGTTCATGACTTGAGTATGACGCTAATTACCCAAAAGCCGCGATTATACCTGCAACAACACGGCGCCCTTCCGGAGCCGGCCGGAATTCTGGTGTCTCGTTGCAGGACCATAACATATCACCAATTCGCCGTTTTCCATTTGTTGCGACTCTCACCTCCCCGGTGTCAACGAAATTAATGTATATTTGTGGTAATTTATATACATGTTTTAGAAAATTAAACTGGAATTAGGAGGAATGTAATTCATACTTGAGCAGTGAATTTAGACTTTTGCTTTATATATATATTATTGTACTGTTGTTTATGAAGGGAAAGTCAGTTTTTGTGTGTGTAGGAGTGTGGTAGTGACGGGGGCAAGACGGTGTTACACAAGTTAGCGGATATGTGATGACATGAACACAGATAATAAAAAAGTGAGGAAGATGACGAAGTATGGAACATAAAAGAGCTTTTGCTGATCATGTCACAGGCTGGACGTAGCCGTGTTACATCATGTCACTGTCTGGACGTAGCCGTGTTACATCATGTCACTGTCTGGACGTAGCCGTGTTACATCATGTCACTGTCTGGACGTAGCCGTGTTACATCATGTCACAGGCTGGACGTAGCCGTGTTACATCATGTCACAGGCTGGACGTAGCCGTGTTACATCACGCCACAGGCTGGACGTAGCCGTGTTACATCATGTCACTGTCTGGACGTAGCCGTGTTACATCATGTCACAGGCTGGACGTAGCCGTGTTACATCATGTCACAGGCTGGACGTAGCCGTGTTACATCATGTCACTGTCTGGACGTAGCCGTGTTACATCATGTCACTGTCTGGACGTAGCCGTGTTACATCATGTCACAGGCTGGACGTAGCCGTGTTACATCATGTCACAAGCTGGACGTAGCCGTGTTACATCATGTCACAGGCTGGACGTAGCCGTGTTACATCATGTCACTGTCTGGACGTAGCCGTGTTACATCATGTCACAAGCTGGACGTAGCCGTGTTACATCATGTCACAGGCTGGAAGTAGCCGTGTTACATCACGTCACAGGCTGGACGTAGCCGTGTTACATCATGTCACAGGCTGGACGTAGCCGTGTTACATCATGTCACAGGCTGGACGTAGCCGTGTTACATCATGTCACAGGCTGGACGTAGCCGTGTTACATCATGTCACAGGCTGGACGTAGCCGTGTTACATCATGTCACAGGCTGAACCTAGCAGTGTCACATCAAGCAACTCTACCTAACATAGAGTTGAAAAATATTTTCCTAACCATCTATTTCACTGCACAAATAACCCGCATATAAGAGGAAGCATATGACGACGTTTCGGTCCGACTTGAATCAAGTCGGGCCGAAACCTTTTGTTCCACTCACGGTATTATGCCTTTTTGTTCCTCAAACCACTTAACCTTATCCCTAACAGCAGTGCCTACTCAAATAACTGTAATTCTGTCTTGAACAAAACAATAGGTGCCCACGTCAAGGGCTGAGAAGAAAATGAATGGTAAAGACTTGGTTTTCAGCAGTGAAATTCGTTTGCTGGAGGAGAAATTTGATTGTACAGTGATTAGAAAACACACTGCCGAACCAGGCGCTGGAAATTTCGGACGCTGTGCGGTGCCTGAATATTGTGGACGCACGCCTGATACTTGGGAATCGTGAGCACTTGCCTGGTACCTGGGAATCGCGAACACCTGCCTGGTGCCTGGGAATCGCGAACACCTGCCTGGTGCCTGGGAATCGCGAACACCTGCCTGGTGCCTGGGAATCGCGAACACCTGCCTGGTGCCTGGGAATCGCGAACACCTGCCTGGTGCCTGGGAATCGCGAACACCTGCCTGGTGCCTGGAAATCGCGAACACCTGCCTGGTGCCTGGGAATCACGAATAACTGCCTGGTGCCTGGAAATTGCGAACACCTGCCTGGTACCTGGGAATCGCGAACACCTGCCTGGTCCCTGGGAATCGCGAACACCTGCCTGGTACTGGGAATCGCGAACACCTTACTGGTACATGGGAATGGCGAACACCTGCCTGGTGCCTGGGAATCGCGAACTCCTGCCTAGTTCCTGGAAATCGCGAACACCTGCCTGGTACCTGGGAATCGCTAACACCGGCCTGGTACCTGAGAATCGAGAACACTTGCCTGATACTGGGAATCGCGAACTCCTGCCTAGTACCTAGGAATCGCAAACACCTGCCTGGTACCTGGGAATCGCGAACACCTTCCTGATACTGGGAATCGCAAACTTCTGCCTGGTACCTGGGAATCGCGAACACCTGCCTGGTGCCTGGGAATCGCAAACACCTGCCTGGTACCTGGGAATCGAGAACACCTGCCTGGTACCTGGGAATCGCGAACACCTCCTTGGTACCTGGTAATCGCAAGCACCTGCCTGGTACCTGGGAATCGCGAACACCTGCCTGGTACTGGGAATCGCGAACACCTGCCTGATGCGTGGGAATAGCGAACACCTGCCTGGTACCTGAGAATCGTGAACACCTGCCTGATACGTGGGAATCGCGAACACCTGCCTGGTACTGGGAATCGCGAACACCTTACTGGTACCTGTGAATGGCGAACACCTGCCTGGTACCTGGGAATCGCGAACACCTGCCTGGTACTGAGAATCGCGAACTCCTGCCTAGTACCTGGGAATCGCGAACACCTGCCTGGTACCTGGGAATCTCGAACATCTGCCTGATACTGGGAATCGCGAACTCCTGCCTGGTACCTAGGAATCGCAAACACCTGCCTGGTACCTGGGAATCGCGAACACCTGCCTGATACTGGGAATCGCAAACTCCTGCCTGGTGCCTGGGAATAGCAAACACCTGCCTGGTACCTGGGAATCATGAACACCTGCCTGGTACCTGGGAATCGCGAACACCTGCTTGGTACCTGGTAATCGCAAGCACCTACCTGGTACCTGGGAATCGCGAACACCTGCCTGGTACCTGGTAATCGCAAGCACCTACCTGGTACCTGGGAATCGCGAACACCTGCCTGGTACTGGGAATCGCGAACACCTGCCTGATACGTGGGAATCGCGAACACCTGCCTTCTACTGGGAATCGCGAACACCTGCCTGATACGTGGGAATCGCGAACACCTGCCTGGTACTGGGAATCGCGAACACCTGCCTGATACGTGGGAATCGCGAACACCTGCCTGGTACCTGGGAATCGCGAACGCCTACCTGGTACTGGGAATCGCGAACACCTGCCTGGTACCTGGGAATCGCGAAGACCTGCCTGGTACTGGGAATCGCGAACACCTGCCTGGTACCTGGGAATCGCGAACACCTGCTTGGTACCTGGTAATCACAAGCACCTGCCTGGTACTGGGAATCGCGAACACCTGCCTGGTACCTGGGAATCGCGAACACCTGCTTGGTACCTGGTAATCACAAGCACCTGCCTGGTACTGGGAATCGCGAACACCTGCCTGGTACCTGGGAATCGCGAACACCTGCTTGGTACCTGGTAATCACAAGCACCTGCCTGGTACTGGGAATCGCGAACACCTGCTTGGTACCTGGTAATCACAAGCACCTGCCTGGTACTGGGAATCCCGAACACCTGCCTGGTACTTATGTATCTCTCCTAATAAAGACACAAAGTGAGGTTTATGGCGTTTTATTTAGAAAACGTTTTATCCACCATTGATTTTATCAATTTGGAAAATTGACAAAATCCTCGGTGGGCGAAATGTCTTCTCGACAATATGCTATAAACAGCATATCGTCTTATTAACATACTGACAGGTATGTAGGTATATTCTACCTCTGATGGTATCTGCATAGTTCCATATATAGGTATATTCTCTCACTGATGGTACCTACATAGTTCCATATGTAGGTATATTCTCTCACTGATGGTACCTGCATAGTTCCATATGTAGGTATATTCTCTCACTGATGGTACCTGCATAGTTCCATATGTAGGTATATTCTCTCACTGATGGTACCTACATAGTTCCATTTGTATGTAAGTATATTCTACATTTGCTTAATTACATTAATACCACCAGTTGGTGAGTGGGACCTGTTCGTTGCCTGAGCCAATAACACCTGTAAATATACCTTCATAATACGACTTCATCTGGCTCAGGCAACACCTGTAAATATACCTCCATAATGCGACCACTTCACCTGGCTCAGGCGTCGGAACAAAGCCATAGAGGAAATTAATTACCTCGTTGGCTGTTAGGCTGGGGCCAATTGGCTGTAGTTACTTCCTCCGAAACTCTCATCAGTTTCCCCGGTCACAGCAGAGGCGAAACTCCGCCACGATGGTAGTGAATTGTGAGTCCTAATGGAGATAACTACTCATTATTCTTCACGCTTTAAAGCTCCACCTTGCTGAAGCATAATTGCTAAAAAGCTCATTTCTGGGAACAGCTGTTGGGAAAACACATGATCTACTCTAGTTACAATAATAATATCTTTATTTACTACAAGTACAAGGTATACAGGTCTAGCTGACATCACTGACATACTATTATATAGAAAGCCGCCTGTTATGCAGAGCATTTCGGGCAAATTAGGTGAGTTTTGCCCCAGGATGCGACCCACACCAGTCGACTAACTCCCAGGTACTGATGGATGAACATAGACAACCGGTGTAAAGATGCCCAATGTTTTTACCCTCGATGGGAATCGAACCCAGACTCTCGCCGTGTGAAGCGAGAGCTTTAGCCACCAGGCCACGGGGAGATACTGCGTGTAGTCAATACTGGAACATGTGTTAAGGTACCCTAGGTATGCTAAGATGTGATTGACTTTCATAAAAATACTAGAAAATCCGCTTCGTCCCGTTTTCACTTCTGAAGATCATTACAATTATATAAAGTGGCACAGCCGCTTAACAAATAATTTATTTTTCGAGGCTTAAGTAATAATTTCATGACTACACCTCTAGTGACAAGTAAAATGCTCCGGTGAGCCTTGCTAATACAAGATGATGTGTGGATGTTAGGAACAACTTCATCAGTACGTGGAGATGATGTGCGGATGTTAGGAACAACATCAGTACGTGGAGATGATGTGCGGATGTTAGGAACAACATCAGTACGTGGAGATGATGTGTGGATGTTAGGAACAACTTCATCAGTACGTGGAGATGATGTGCGGATGTTAGGAACAACATCAGTACGTGGAGATGATGTGTGGATGTTAGGAACAACTTCATCAGTACGTGGAGATGATGTGTGGAACATCAGTACGTGGAGATGATGTGCGGATGTTAGGAACAACATCAGTACGTGGAGATGATGTGTGGATGTTAGGAACAACTTCATCAGTACGTGGAGATGATGTGTGGATGTTAGGAACAACTTCATCAGTACGTGGAGATGATGTGTGGATGTTAGGAGCAACTTCATCAGTACGTGGAGATGATGTGTGGATGTTAGGAACAACTTCATCAGGATGTTAGGAACAACTTCATCAGTACGTGGAGATGATGTGTGGTTAGGAACAACTTCATCAGTACGTAGATGATGTGTGGATGTTAGGAACAACATCAGTACGTGGAGATGATGTGTGGATGTTAGGAACAACTTCATCAGTACGTGGAGATGATGTGCGTACGATGTTAGGAAACATCGGTACATCAACTTCATCAGTACGTGGAGATGATGTGTGGATGTTAGGAACAACTTCATCAGTACGTGGAGATGATGTGTGGATGTTAGGAACAACTTCATCAGTACGTGGAGATGATGTGTGGATGTTAGGAACAACTTCTCAGTACGTGGAGATGATGTGTGGATGTTAGGAGCAACTTCATCAGTACGTGGAGATGATGTGTGGATGTTAGGAACAACTTCATCAGTACGTGGAGATGATGTGTGGATGTTAGGAACAACATCAGTACGTGGAGATGATGTGTGGATGTTAGGAGCAACTTCATCAGTACGTGGAGATGATGTGTGGATGTTAGGAACAACTTCATCAGTACAACAATTCATCAGTACGTGGAGATGATGTGTGGATGTTAGGAACAACTTCATCAGTACGTGGAGATGATGTGTGGATGTTAGGAACAACTTCATCAGTACGTGGAGATGATGTGTGGATGTTAGGAACAACTTCATCAGTACGTGGAGATGATGTGTGGATGTTAGGAGCAACTTCATCAGTACGTGGAGATGATGTGTGGATGTTAGGAACAACTTCATCAGTACGTGGAGATGATGTGTGGATGTTAGGAACAATTTCATCAGTACGTGGAGATGATGTGTGGATGTTAGGAACAACTTCATCAGTACGTGGAGATGATGTGTGGATGTTAGGAACAACTTCATCAGTACGTGGAGATGATGTGTGGATGTTAGGAACAATTTCGTCAGTACGTGGAGATGATGTGTGGATGTTAGGAACAACTTCATCAGTACGTGGAGATGATGTGTGGATGTTAGGAGCAACTTCATCAGTACGTGGAGATGATGTGTGGATGTTAGGAACAACTTCATCAGTACGTGGAGATGATGTGTGGATGTTAGGAGCAACTTCATCAGTACGTGGAGATGATGTGTGAATGTTAGGAGCAACTTCATCAGTACGTGGAGATGATGTGTGGATGTTAGGAACAACTTCATCAGTACGTGGAGATGATGTGTGGATGTTAGGATGTGCAACTTCATCAGTACGTGGATGTTAGGAACAATTTCATCAGTACGTGGAGATGATGTGTGGATGTTAGGAGCAACTTCATCAGTACGTGGAGATGTGTGGATGTTAGGAGCAACTTCATCAGTACGTGGAGATGATGTGTGGATGTTAGGAACAATTTCATCAGTACGTGTAGATGATGTGTGGATGTTAAGAGCAACTTCATCAGTACGTGGATATGATGTGTGGATGTTAGGAGCAACTTCATCAGTACGTGGAGATGATGTGTGGATGTTAGGAGCAACTTCATCAGTACGTGGAGATGATGTGTGGATGTTAGGAGCAACTTCATCAGTACGTGGAGATGATGTGTAGATGTTAGGAGCAACTTCATCAGTACGTGGAGATGATGTGCGGATGTTAGGAGCAACTTCATCAGTACGTGGAGATGATGTGTGGATGTTAGGAGCAACTTCATCAGTACGTGGAGATGATGTGTAGATGTTAGGAGCAACTTCATCAGTACGTGGAGATGATGTGTGGATGTTAGGAGGAACTTCATCAGTACATGGAGATGATGTGTGGATGTTAGGAGCAACTTCATCAGTACGTGGAGATGATGTGTGGATGTTAGGAGCAACTTCATAAGGACGAGGACGTTAGGCAGAAAATGGATCAGGCGACATTGCCAGTAAATCAGGACGTTGGTACTGATTTAATGCAGTCTTTCAAAACACTTTTAAGTTGGATATTTTTGACATATTTCGTATGTTACTATCAAGTTAACATCGTGAACAGCGTGTTAAACATCCGAGGTGATGTATATTGTATTGCTGAATGTTCACATACAGAACGAGTGGTGTTGTCCAGTAAACTCGCCTTTTCCTGTAAGTTCTGAAAAACTGATTGTCCTGAGAGTTTAGATGTTAATCTGCGTTAACATCAAACCCAAGTGATGTGCCTTAGAGGTACAAAGAAGCGGAAGGAGGATCCTTATGGATGTGTCCGTGCTTAGGGGAACTATTCATTAATAACTAAACTATCTGGCCAGGCAACGCTCACTAAGTCATGATGGAGAAGCACTTATGAACCTGTCAGTGTAAAGAGGTAGTTGCAGCTCTTGTGGGAACTACTTGCTAGACTGTCTTAGAAGCACTTGTTAAGTATGTGCCCTAGCAACGCTCGCTAAACTATGCCCCCCATTCCTCCTGACAGTGCTCGCTAAACCTTGACGGACAAGCATTTATGATAATTGATCCTTAAGTACGGAAGACAAATGCACTGCATTATTTTCCTGCATAAATATTTCCTTTCATTCAGTATCCCACATTGTCTTCCTTTGTAAAATCTTGCGACTCACTCCGTCACTCCCAGACTGTCTCGTCAACCAACTTCCGCCCGAATGAATTCGCAGGTTTTTGATCTGAAAATGTAAGTTATTTCTGACACTCCATTAACTGTGGCCCTCCGAGAATGATTAATTGATGCAGGTTAAAGGCTCTTGTTCATAGGAAATGGGGGTTCCTCGTCTCGGGTCAAACCTGATTATCTTTCATACCTTCAGGCGCTGTATGTTGTGTATAATTACGTGAATGATATACAATATCGACAAGTTGATGAGTTAGACACTGACTTTATCAATTCAATACTGAGATTATTACTTGGAGACAATCGAAAAATTGGACTTGCCTAGCATGGACCAGCAAGCCTGCCGCAGTGCTTTTTTTTTTTTTGTCCTTAGTGTACACCACCTTCGTCTTAATGAATCTGATAAAACCACTGACTGAAGAAGCTTTTTTTCAGAATAAAGTTATCAGGCCTGGTCTCAGACTGGGCCGTGGGGGCGTTGACCCCCAAAACCCTTTCCAGGTATACCAGATGTTGCAACTGCGTGCGATTCATCGTTGTGTATAATTTTGTTAAAATTACAGTGGATCTTGAATGCTGCCTTCAAGAAAAATAGCGAGTGCAAGAGTAAATGATTCAATAAGTGTGATGAATTAAATTTATGAAAGGCATTACGAAGATGAGCTCAGATATATAAGAAAGTTAATTGTAGATTCATTTAGATCACAATGAATTGTTGTGGACAGTAATAGTGTTGTGGGTAGCTGTTGTGTAACTGTTGTGGGTAACAGTTAAGGGTAACAGTTGTGGGTAACTGCTGTGTTTTGGTGTTGTGTTTTGGGGCTCTTTTCTTATTTTCCCAGCAACAACTTGTGTTCAAGGCACAGCCACCAGAGAGAACATTTCGATCTGTTAAGATCTTTACGAAGTAATACCGAAAATAAGAGTAAGCACGTATATAGGCAGGGTGAATGTAATCTGTTGGGTGTGCAGAAATGATGGTCCACGACGCACCGAAAAAGGTACATGGGCATTGTTGCTGAACTCTCATCCGCTTTCTGGCCGGCACATTTATTCCTACACTATTGCCAAGGTTATTCAGGTAGTGTGGCGTGAGCAGGTCACGTCTATAGCCACTCTACATCCCAACTCGAGCAGTCATTGGGAGGGTAAGAACCTCTAGGGTCTAGGCAAACTGTATCAAGAAGAATGTAGATAAATGGTTCAGAGAACCGACAAGCTGATAAATTAGACACATGTGAAACACTTGGGTATCTTTACTGTGGAAACATTTCGCCACACAGTGGCTTCATCAGTCCAATACATAGAAGAATAGTGAGGATGAGAGGAAATTGAGGAAATCGGTCCCCCAGTCTGGAATCCATGTAATCAGTCCATCAATCTTCATAAAATCGTTGTAATCAATCCATCAGTCTTAATGAGACTGGTGGACTGATTACATCGACTCCAGACTGAGGGACTGATTACATCAATCTCTTTCTGAACTTCACCATTCTTCTTTGTATTGGACTGATGAAGCCACTTTGTGGCGATACGTTTCCACAATAAAATACCCAGGTGTTGCACACGTTCTATTTTATCAAGAAGAAGGCTACATGCACCATAATTGTATTCTTCAGTGTTCTGCGCACTCATCAGTCAGTTTGGTGTTCTGCGATGCCATAAGATACAGTCAGATGTTTATCTCAATGAATTACGTACGGGTTGTTGGTTGTGTGAGCCCCACCTGGTTTGTAGGTCGCGTGAATTTTCACCAATATAATGTCGTCACAACCTGCACAGGAAATGGTGCGTATTCAGGGAGTTGTGTCCTGGCAAGTCTCTTTATAGTCTTGGAGGTGAAGACTGCGACATTTCATTCCACTATTACGTCTGAATGATGAGCAACAGTCTCACCTGTAGGGAAAGTCAGCCGTGTGTCAGTCATCGTTCTCTTTGAGTACTGAGAGTATTTTCTGGGCTGTTTGTTTGTATGCTTCCTAAGGTCTGTTATGAGGCTCAACAGAGGCATGGAAACACGGAAACACCGATTTAAAAAAAGCTAGATTGAATCTCTTTCATATTTCAATTAAAATTTATTAAATAAACAAAAAGTAGTTTTATGGCAGCTCGATTAAATCCTGTGAATTGAAGATATTACTGTTTCTAGCTTACGTTAACACTGTATTATTGTCTCTGTCAATATAATCTCTAAAATGATCACTACTGATAACTTACTCTGTCTGAGTGAAGTGTGTGGAGCGGTCTCCTGCACCCACAGCTGTTGATCGTTAGTTCCACATGATTATGCATAATATTAAATAAAATAAAAAAAATTGTAGATGTGTAGGAAGAGGTTACAGTTTATATAATGCATCATGTAGGATATATTTAAGTTAGTCTCTAGGGAAGAAAGGATTTTAACTTATCTTGTTGAATAATTAAACACACTAGTGACTTGGGTATTTGATCCTCCTCCGCCTCCTTCAGACGAATCTCTTGTTTGATAATCTCTCTGTCTCTCTCTCTCTCTCTCTCTCTCTCTCTCTCTCTCTCTCTCTCTCTCTCTCTCTCTCTCTTTCTCATGCACACACACACACACACACACACACACGCGCCCCCACACACACTCATCTCACTGATAGTTGCCTGAACGTGGGTGCTGGTACGTCCTTACCGTGTAACTTGTGGAGTACCGATGGCTGTGCCACATATTTTAACAGTTTGCCCTCACCTTATTTTTCTAAGCTAGGTAAGGTTTATCAGGAATTAAGACAATTGTTTCCTGACGCGGCTCTTAGTCATATGATGACCAGCAACTGGAACTTTTGGGCATCTGAATTAGGCCTTCCGCTGGCTTACCGGTCCACCTTCCTTTAAAAATTATGGTTATGATTTATAACCATTTTTGCCAGTTTAGATCTTTCCGTCTTTGTCATGGTTTTTATAATTACTGAGTTGCCTGAAGGGATCTCGGGTGACTTTTAGGGGAGTATATTGGCATAAATAATTTAATAAAGTTTTCAACTGATGCTCGTTGTTTTAACTTGGTGTAATAAAACTTGTATTGTAATTTTATTAATGCTCATAGCTTTCATTATTTGTTAATTATTTGTATTATGTGCGTTGTATATGATTAATATTATTATTATTGGTGCGTGTGCTGATTTCCTTGTACAGTAAAAGTGCTCTGTACACTTTACAACTACTGTTATTATTACTACTTCAACTGCTACTACTACTACTACTACTACTACTACTACTACTACTACTACTACTACTACTACTACGACTACGACTACTACTACTACTACTACTACTATTATCACTAGCTACTACTACTAGCAATAATTTGAAGAATTGAGACACTTATGCAACATATGGGAATCTTTATTGAAGATTCCCATAATTTGTCTGTGTTAGTGCGAAATCTGCAGGGGAATCAGTCTTTTAATTAAAACCTCTTGTGGTAATCAGTCCCTTAGCCCTCCAAGCTAAGGGACTGAGTACCACAAACTTCTCATCTTTAACCGTTCTTCTCTGTATTAGACTGAAGAAACCACTGGCTGCTATACAGCAGTCCTTTAGAGCCGGGTTTACAAAAACCCAGTTCACTTTTGGATTATACTTAATCCTGGAAACCAGAGAGAAATATCGTGGAGTAAGACTGAGAGAAATGTTTATTTTTAGGATTAGTTCAGCCAGTAGCGTCCGACTGAGTATTCAGTAACGTAATTGCACAACAGGAAGTGTGTGACAGAAGACACAGGTTGGGAAGTAATTTACAAAAATGATGACCATGTCTTAGTTTTTGCTTAAGAGTTTAATGTTGATTATAAACTTGTGTACCTCGTAAGTTACATTAAGATGTGCAAGTGATAAATACGAGAGGCAACCTAGAAGAGAATAAGGACGCCTTCGTGATTAATTCGTACATCATGTGAGGCACTCTACTAATGCAACAGTTCCTGGAATTTGGTTCTTCTCAAAGGAGTCAGGAACAAGTAGTTCTGAAAGAAAAAAGGGCCAGGTGGATATATTACTGTATTACCGCCTGATATAATTATTCGACTTTTTGACACACCAGCCACAGAGGCTGCCATGCATTTTACGAGTGAGGAAGACTTTGATTAAACTTAAAAATACGATGGTTATTTTATTAGATGACTTTAAACGCTGCCGCGAAAGATACTGAACACTTGCCATATGATTTCCATTAAGCATAAGTCTTTTTTAGCATTCTTGCGCTATTCCATCTAAGAAATCTGCAGTTTAGTTAGGTCAGTAATATTAAAGGGATTAAGAGATTGGCAAAAGCTAATGTAGGTTGAATCTCTGCGCAGTTGTAGACATATTTGCTCGCTGAGTTTTGGCATCAGCATGATATCATTGCCTGCTAATGTAGTTAAATGTTCTACAGACTGGCATTCATGAGGTCGACCAGTGATCGGATCTAATGTCTCTGTTCTTTACGACTGCCCTGGTGGACGTCTACGCGAGATGCTTGAAGAGTAAGCTAGTCGTAATGAGTATTTCTGATTCCTGTTAAATTAGTCTTTTATTTTCAGATACTCGATTTTTACTGGGGGATAAGAATGTTTACACACATCTGGCCTCATTCCTCGCAAGTTTCGACTTCTGCACACAGTTTACTGGGTGCAGTACTTAATGGAGTTAGTGCGGAACTCGATGCTACGATTTCTTTATAGCCGACCTTAATGATTTTCTGTCACATAAATGAAAAATTCGTTGTAGGGTGTTGGTTAATAACCCTACTTAAGGTAAGGCCATTTATATGATTGCTCTTTTAATACAAGCAAATAATTTAAAAAGCGTTGACTAAATCACGGAAGTTTTAGCGCATTTAGTGTTGCTGGTCACTCATACGTAACAGTAGTGTAGTTAGTACTATGATCTACCAGTAGACTTTTTCCACTGCATCGTGTATTATCTGTATCATGTATTATTTGTTTTGTCGTATCCTAAAAATGTTACGTTTGAGCTCACTGTACTTACATTATCGCATTTTTTATGTCACTCTTTAAATGTTGAAGGTAAATCAATACCTCTGAAAGTGAGTACAGGTGTACCTGGTATTATTAAAGTCCCCATGTACTAAATGTGGTACCGCCTCGCAAAAATTGAGACAGAAAAAACTTCAGATTCCAGAAAAAAGTAGTACAATAATGTAATATAATATACAGTAATGTAATATAATGTATGAGAAAGCTGTGAATAAGAAAATGAGATGAACTGGTGTAAGTAATGTTGACTGAGATATGACAACATACATTTGTTTATACGAAGTTAATCTCACAGGAAAATGAAACGAAGAACTTCAGGCTTGCTTTTGTATTTCAAGACATCCTGGAAGGTACTGTGTGTACTGTCGAGTACTGGATGTGGACCTGAGGTGACCGCATGAGGGTAGCAAATATACGTTCACGTAACCCAGTGTCGGGACATCATCCAAATACTGTAAGTGGGAGGACATGTTATCAAGCAGCTGGAATTTTTTTTCTTTTAAATTTGAAGCAGAATAAAGCTTTCCAGTTGTTACCGAACTGAGATTTTCCAAGCTATTTAAGGTACACAATGATATTATCAAATATACTGTAACAGCCCCAAGACAGAATGAATGAGTTAGACCTGGAGTATACCTGGAGGGTGTTCCGGGGGTCAATGCCCCCGCAGCCCCGTCCATGACCAGGCCTCGTTATGGCACGAAGTACTTTGTAGAAGAAAACAGAACATGGGATCTAGGCTGTAACAGTCACGTGAAAGTGAAACTGCGGCAGCAAACTCTTCAGCTGTCATCTGCAGGAGAAGCTTCGGACTTCAATAAATGACATGGCTGGTTAGTCAAGAAAGAATGAGTGAAGTCGTGTTTACAGATTAACGATGGAGTTTCCTGCAACGGAAGTGACTGGGTGCAATGCTATGTCGAGTGGACTGCACCTATATTTTGAGCAATTTCAAATGCAGAGCAACCTGTTAAAATACTCCTGATGATGATTATGATGAATATCATTTTCATGAATAGAATTCATATGATTGTGATAATGGCTAAAACTGCATTGATATTTTACAGAGTAATGATTAAGTTTAATAAAGAAAAAGAGAAAAAAAACATGAGTGTCCAAATTTCAAGTGACGAGTTAATTAAGTGTTGGAAAAAAATTGACTACGAGGAAAAAAATGACATTCGATGGAATTCTCTAAAATATCAACAAAACTTTGCTACAAAAACCTACAAATTATAGATCAGAACCTGTAGAATTAAATACCGAAAAGTTTTCAGCCAGTCGGTTTTCCCTAGAACAAACTAATTCCGATCTAGAAGCTAATTTATGGTAGGGAAAATGTCAGCAATTTTATAAAAATGCAATTAGTGGAGACTCTGATGTGTTCATGTGATTCAAGACGTTTGATATATGAGGTAAACTTGGAATGTCAGTGGCGTTTAGTTCCTCACTCTGGCAGTCAAATTTAGTATGGCTTATGGATTAGCTGAAATGGCTGTCAGTCTAGTAAACAACATAAGAGGCAGCAACATATTCTTGATACAGGAAGTTGTATTTCTTTTGGACAAGGTAAATACAGAATTTAGTGACATAATGCATTCGGATATCAGGTGGGTGAGTGCAGGAAACTGTAGGGAAAACTTTGGTCGCAGGGAAATTCTCTGCCTCAGTCACTAAGGGAAAGTTGGCGATACTTAACACTATTATGGTATTGGCAACACTTACTACTGTTTTATATTCATAACTCCTGCTACTGTTATGGTATTGATAACACCTGCTACCATTATGGTATTGATAATACCTGCTACTGCTATGGTATTGATAACACCTGCTACTGTTATGGTATTGATAACACCTGCTACTATTATGGTATTGATAACACCTGCTACTGTTATGGTATTGATAACACCTGCTACTGTTATGGTAATAACACCTGCTGTTGCTCTGGTATTGATAACACCTACTACTGTTATGGTACTGGTAACACATGCTATTGTTATTGTACTGGCAACACTGGCCACTATCACGGGACGCTAAGAGATTAAAAGTTATTTAGTTTCCTGTCCAATCTGACAAACATGACTGCTCACCTCAACGTGCCTAATCCAAGGCAGGAAGCAGAATGTCTCCCAGTTGGTGGGACACTTCGGAGTGATCAACAAGAAATTACACATGTTTAGCGCGCGTCTGAAGAATGATGTTTCCTTCTCATTGTGCAGTGAATTGTTGACAGAAGACAGCGCTGAAGATTCTCAGCTATCACTGAGGTGATTTATGTTGTATCTATTGATTCTGATGGGAGATTTGTGGACTTTGATGTATTAAGGAACAGCACCAGTTCCTTACACTGGAGTTGTAAAAGCTGCAGTACAACTCTTTAACTGTTAATATATGAGTTTCGTGATGGTTTCGTGAAGTCAGTGTTATGGAGTGTTTACTAAACTATTAGACGTAGTGATCTAGACGATCTCGATGTTTGGGAACATATATGACTGTGAAAGCACATTTATTTTAATAAAGCAGGTGAAATCAATGTCCTGTAAGATAATGGAGGACCTTATCTAACCTAATGTGACAAAACACCACAGCAACCCGACAATATATGAGAGAAGACCTAAACGTTGTTTTTATTTGTCGTCTCCAATTTGTGGACTGTGAATTCTTCCCTGTGTATTCGTTTCAGTAAGACTGATTGGCTGTGCTCCGTGTCTGCTAGGGGTGGATCCAGGGGCAGGAAACACGGGGCTCCATGGTCCCGCTCCCCTTCCTTCCATGAGCCACTCAGAAAGACTTGTTTTTTAATTCACAAAAAATGTGAAAAAAATAAGATCTTTCTGTCAATGCTGAGTTAAGCTCCTCGGAGGAAGTCAGGTTCTGACTTATTTCTGAACTTACAAGCAAATTATCTAAACCAAAAATTATTATAGTGTGAATAAATGAATCTCAGTTTTGCCAATAACTAAGTTACTTGTGAAATGGTATTTCATAATAACTGGAAAAATATTTTGACTTAAAACTTCTGGAAGAATAACAGGAGAACAGCAGGACAATAACAGGAAAATCACAGAGAAAAATCGTCTACCATTTTTCCTCTTGATAATTTAGTACCATCAAAAAAACTAATTAAAATGGATGATGTCAAAGACATCTTAACAATAATTTATATCACTAGAGTAAAATTATACAAAGTAATGTTGTTGGTTCTAATGAAAGTCACAGAAATCAAATAAAACGATACCAAACTGTCCATTAACAGCAGTAAATAAAAATACTGGAGTCAAGCATTGACATCTTGTTGCAGACGTTCGTAATTTTGCTTGTCAGTGTAGTGAGTGACGAACATAGCTTCTCTGAGGTGCTTGCTGGTATTTTTTTTCACTTCATCTGTCTACTGATTTTCTCCCGACCTTTTCACCTGACCCGTCTATTGTTGTTTCTTCTGTTATGAGGTGAATGATCAAGGGGGGACCTAAATATCGTTTGAAGTTACCTCTCTAAATTCCGTGTTAGTAGTGACTCGGTAATTGGAAGGTGATGACACTCCCCCAGTGGGGAGACACAGCCACATAAAGAAGACCAGGGACAGGAACAGGACCTGTCCTGGTCAGCCTACCTGTACCTGGTAATTGGTAAAGCTTATACCATGTCAACAGCAGTATCTCACTCAGAGTTAGGATAGAGCAGGAAGCCTAATTTTGAACACTGAATGTTGAATGAATCTAACAGGCATTTACCAAAATATTTAAAAAAAACTTGTAGCTATTTCTTGTATGGTGTAGTTAAATGTTACACAAAATAGGATTTTTTTTTTCGTTGATGTAACTGAAATGGTATTAATACAAAGAATACGAGTGACTTATTGAGAAATGGCCATCATCCAACATGGTAAACAACACATTACAAGCATAGTGCAGTCACACCATACCCCTAGCATAATGTGGACACACCATACCCCTAGCATAGTGTGGACACACCATACTCCTAGCATAGTGTGGACACACCATACTCCTAGCATAGTGCAGTCACACCACACCCCTAGCATAGTGCAGTCACACCATACCCCTAGCATAGTGCAGTCACACCATACCCCTAGCATAGTGCAGTCACACCATACCCTTAGCATAGTGCAGTCACACCATACCCCTAGCATAGTGCAGTCACACCATACCCCTAGCATAGTGCAGTCACACCATACCCCTAGCATAGTGCAGTCACACCATACCCCTAGCATAGTGCAGTCACACCATACTCCTAGAATAGTGTGGACACACCATACTCCTAGCATAGTGTGGACACACCATACTCCTAGCATAGTGTGGACACACCATACTCCTAGCATAGTGTGGACACACCATACTCCTAGCATAGTGTGGACACACCATACTCCTAGCATAGTGTGGACACACCATACTCCTAGCATAGTGTGGACACACCATACTCCTAGCATAGTGTGGACACACCATACCCCTAGCATAGTGTGGACACACCATACCCCTAGCATAGTGTGGACACACCATACTCCTAGCATAGTGTGGACACACCATACTCCTAGCACAGTGTGGACACACCATACTCCTAGCATAGTGTGGACACACCATACTCCTAGCATAGTGCAGTCACACCATACTCCTAGCATAGTGTGGACACACCATACTCCTAGCATAGTGTGGACACACCATACTCCTAGCATAGTGTGGACACACCGTACTCCTAGCATAGTGTGGACACACCATACTCCTAGCATAGTGTGGACACACCATACTCCTAGCATAGTGTGGATACACCATACTCCTAGCATAGTGTGGACACACCATACTCCTAGCATAGTGTGGACACACCATACTCCTAGCATAGTGTGGACACACCATACTCCTAGCATAGTGTGGACACACCATACTCCTAGCATAGTGTGGACACACCATACTCCTAGCATAGTGTGGACACACCATACTCCTAGCATAGTGTGGACACACCATACTCCTAGCATAGTGTGAACACACCATACTCCTAGCATAGTGTGGACACACCATACTCCTAGCATGAAGGGGACCACACCGCACACATGGACATAAGGAGGGACCAGGCCAGTAATGACGGGACGGAAGAACAGACTGTCTCACCATCCCAGTTAATAAAGCAACGTGCCATTACTGTCTTGTCTATTTAGTGTCACTAAGCACCACTTAATGGCGCGTTTAACAAAAATATAAAAGATCTGTAGAGTCAGCTGTTGAAGGCGTACGTCCGAACACCTCGGTTTAAACGTTTTGAAAAGTGTTTTCTGAACACCTGTCTTAAGTCCAGGACTTAAGACAGGTGTTCTTCTGGCTATCATGGGATCATACTTTTGACATGACTGGACCTGTTTCGAGAGTGATTCCACCATTTCAGCCAGGCCTGAAACCAGGCCTTTCTTGTTGCATGATCAACTGGGCTGTTGCTGTTAGCGGTCAGCAGACCTACATAGCCATCACAACTTGGGTGATCTGGCACTTGCACAAGGTAACAGTCCAGTTCTCGAAAATTTCCTCCTCCTACGCATCAAAACATATGATTCAAGCGCACTATAAACGCCATTGTTAAGCAGGAGTCATAATTTGGGGGAAAGAGGCTCTAATTCCCTTCCAAGCTTCCCGTACTATAAATGCTCCATTAGTAATTGTCTTGGATCTTTATTAGCGGGAGTGTGGAAGTAAACTTACTATTATGTGGCCGCCTCCTTCATCTATCACTGTCAAGAGTTTTTCTGGTGTGAAGCTGCCGCAGCTGTTCCACATGTCCAACAACCTGTCTGCGAGGTATGTACATGTGAGGGATTTCACTCTATGTACGTTTTTGATTCATTGTGTGTGCTCACCGATCATAACTCGCTGAATTGCGCCTTCGGGGCTATAGCTCTGGGTCTCTTCTCGTAACTTTCATTAGACTGATGTAGTTGTTCTCTGACCCCTGGGATACTTATTATTATTATTATCATTATTATATATATATATATATATATATATATATATATATATATATATATATATATATATATATATATATATATATATATATATATATATATATATATATATATATATATATATATATATGTATTTACTAATATCCTATTGGCAATTGAAAGTGTTATGTTGTTGTCAGTGTTAGTTGGGTATATTCCATGACATGTTAGCCGTGTCTGTCTCCATCCTGCCAATCGCCGTAACTATAATAAACGTCGAGGTAATGTCTCTCGACTTTTTCCCGAGTCCTGACGCTTTTAAGCGGTATAAGGTTCAGCTGTTCCTCACACCAGTCTGATGGTAATTCTTCCAGCTCTTTCAT